>NW_027601343.1:15173-44173 GCF_053455715.1 Rhinoraja longicauda | reverse complement strand
TATGACAAACTGTGGAGTAGTACTGACGAAGTGACACACAGTGAAATAATACTGATTTAGTGACAAATTGTGAGGTAGTTCTGTTGTCATGACATACTGTGGGGAAGAATTGATGGATGAAACAATATGGGGTAGACTAATGTAGTGATACATTGTGAGGTAGTACTGAGGAACTGGCACACTGTGGCGTAGAATTGATGGACTGACACCCTGGGGTCGTACTGATATAGTTCCACACTGAAGTAGTACTGACGGCGTGACAAACTGTGTGGTAAACACTCATGTCATTTCATCTGTACTACCACGCAATTTGTCACTCCATCACCCACCACACTGCGCGGTTGTACTGATGGAGTGACATACTTCGGTGTAGTGCTGATTGAATGACACACTGCGGGTAGTATGGACAGAATGGCGCACAGTGGGCGAGTACTGGAGTATTGACACAATGTTCGGTGGTACTGTCGGGTTGCACATTGTGACTTCCACACTGAAGCAGGACTGACGGTGGGGCAGTACAGATGGAGAGTTACACTGTTGGGTAACACTAATTGAATGAGTCCGTGTGGTTGTACATAATGGAATGACAAGCTTAAGGCAGTACTGATGGAGTGCATCACTGTGGTGTAGTACTGATGGACTAATATATTGTAGGGTAGTACTGATGGAGTGACACGCTCCAGTGTTGTACTGATGGAGTGTAACACTGTGGAGTAGTACTGGTGTAATGACGTGCTGTGGAGGTGTATTGATGGAATGACACACTGTGGGGTAGCACGGATATAATAGCACATTCTGTTGGAGTGACGCAGTAATACTGATGGATTGACACGCTCTGCGGTAGTACTGTTGCGATGAAAAACTGTGGTGAAATAGTGATGGAATTACACACTATGGAGTCGCTGCGATGGGTTAGCACACTGTGGGGTAATGCGGATGGAATGGCAGATTTGAGCAAGTCCTGATGGTGTCAAACACTTTGGGGAGTACTGATGGAAGAAGATACTGCGGGGAGCATTGATGGAGTGGCACGTTCTAGGGTTGCACTGGAGTGACATGATGTGGGGCAGTGCTGATGGAGTGCAACACCATGGAGTTGTATTGATGCAGTGAGACACTGTGTGGTTTCACCGACGGAGTGACACACTGAGCGGTAGTACCATTGTGATGACAAACTGCGGTGTAGTACTAATGCAGTGACACACTGAGCGGCAATACTGATGGAGTGACACAATTTGTGGCAGCACTTATGGGGTGACACACTGGGATAGTCCTGATTGAATGATAAACATCGGGTAGTACTAATGGAGTGAGACATGGTGGAGAAATACTAATAGAGTGAAACTGTGGGGAATTACTGTTGGAGTGACAAAGTGAGGTAGGACTGATGGAGTGACACACTGTGGGGAATACTAATGGAGTGACACTGCGAGGAAGTAGTGATGGGTTGACACTGTGGGGTAGTACTGATGGAGTGACACGCTGCGTGGTATACTGATGGAGTGATAATCAAAGGTATGTACTGATGGAGTGACACACGGTGGCGTAGTACTGATGCGACGATAACCCCAGTGATATTCCTGATGGTGCGATGCTCTATGGGGAGGCACTGATGGAGTGGCACAGTGCAGGGTAGTACAGATGGAGTAACAAACTATATTTTATTACTGAGGTGGTGCTGTTGGAGTGACACACTTTGAGGTAGTGCTGATGGAATGGCGCACTATGTGGCAGTACTGACGCAATAGCATATTGTGGAATAGTACTGATTGTGTGACACCCTGCGGTGTAGTACTGTTGGATAGACATATACCAGAGTAATACTGGTGGATTGAAGCACTGTGGGGTAGTACTGATGGAAGGACTCATTGTGTAGTACTGATGGAGTGACACACCGTTGGATAGTACTTATAGAGTGACACCCTGTGTGGTAGTACTAATGGAATAATACACAAGGAGGTACTGATGTTGAAAAATACTGTGGGTGTGTATTGATGGAATGGTATATAGTGCGGTAGTACCAATGAAGTGACACGCTCTGGGGTTGTACTGATGGAGTGACATAGTGTGTTCTAGTAATGATCGTCTAACACACTGTAGGCTTGTATTGATGGAGTGATCACCAGTGGGGTAGTATTGATGGAGTGACACAATGTGGGCAATACAGATGGAGCAATACACTTTGGGGTTGTACTAGTAAAGTGACAAACTGTGGGCAGGTACTGATGGAGTAAAACATTTTGGTGTATTACCGATAGAGTGACACAGTGTGCGATAGTACTGATGGAGGAACAAGCGATATGGTAGTACTGATGTCGTGGCACACTGTCGGATAGTATTGATGGTGTGAAACTAAATGGGGCAGTACTGATGTAATGACACATTATAGTGTAGTTCTGATGGAGTGACACATTGAGGGGGAGAACTGATCGAATGACGCACTGTGGGATAGTACTGATGGAATGACTATCCATTTGCTAGTACTGATGCAATGGCATTCTATGGGATAGTACCGAATGAATGACACGTTGTGATGCAGTAATGATGAAGTAACCGACGATGTGGTAGTACTGATGGAGTGACACGCTGAGCACATGGTATTGGAGGTAGGGTACTGACATGGATAGAAAGTTGGTTGACAGACAGAAAGCAAAGAGTGGGGATAAATGGGTCCCTTTCAGAATGGCAGGCAGTGACTAGTGGGGTAACGCAAGGCTCGGTGTTGGGACTGCAGCTATTTACAATATACATCAATGACTTAGATGAAGGGATTAAAAGTACCATTAGCAAATTTGCCGATGATACAAAGCTAGGTGGCAGTGTGAACTGTGAAGAAGATGCTATGAGGTTGCAGGGTGACTTGGACAGGTTGTGTGAGTGGGCGGGTGCATGGCAGATGCAGTTTAATGTAGATAAGTGTGAGGTTATCCACTTTGGTGGTTAGAATAGTAAGGCAGATTATTATCTGAATGGTGTCAAGTTAGGAAAAGAGGACGTACAACGTGATCTGGGTGTCTTAGTGCATCAGTCACTGAAAGGATGTATGCAGGTACAGCAGGCAGTGAAGAAAGCCAATGGAATGTTGGCCTTCATAACAAGAGGAGTTGAGTATAGGAGCAAAGAGGTCCTTCTGCAATTGTACAGGGCCCTAGTGAGACCGCACCTGGAGTACTGTGTGCAGTTTTGGTCTCCAAATTTGAGGAAGGATATTCTTGCTATTGAGGGCGTGCAGCGTAGGTTAATTCCCGGAATGGCGGGACTGTCATATGTTGAAAGACTGGAGCGACTAGGTTTGTATACACTAGAATTTAGAATGATGAGAGGGGATCTTATCGAAACGTATAAAATAATTAAGGGGTTGGACGCGTTAGAGGCAGGAAACATGTTCCCAATGTTGGGGGAGTCCAGAACCAGGGGCCACAGATCAAGAATAAGGGGTAGGTCATTTAGAACAGAGATGAGGAAAAACTTTTTTAGTCAGAGAGTTGTGAATCTGTGGAATTCTCTGCCTCAGAGGGCAGTGGAGGCCAATTCTCTGAATACATTCAAGAGACAGCTAGGTAGAGCTCTTAAGGATAGCGGAGTCAGGGGGTATGGGGAGAAAGCTGGAACGGGGTACTGATTGAGAATGATCAGCCATGATCACTTTGAATGGCGGTGCTGGATCGAAGGGCCGAATGACCTACTCCTGCACCTATTGTCTATTGTCTATAATACTTATGGATTAGCATCCTGTGGGGGAGTAGTGAAGGACTGGTATATTTTGGGGTAGTACTGATATTGTGACACATTCGATGGTATTACTGAAGGGGTGAAAAACTGTGTGTAGAACTGATGAAATTGCATACTTAAGGTGGTACTGACAGAGTGAAACACCGTCGGGCAGAGATGATGGACTGACATACTGTGGGGTTGTACTGATGAGAGTGACACGCTCTTGGGTACGACTAATGGAGTAACATGTAGTACTGATGGAGTGGCAGACTGTGAAGTAGTATTGATGAGTGACCTAACGTAGGGTATTATTGATGTAATGGCACATTCTGGGGTAGTACTGATGGAGTGACACACTATGTGGTAGTACTATTGTTATGACATAATGTGGGATGGAATTGGTAGTGACACTCTGCGGTAGTACTGATGGAGTGACGCACTGTAGGGTAGTACTGGTGTAACGGTATACAGTGGGATAGTACTGATGGAGATGACGCACTGTAGGGTAGTACTCGTGTAACGGTATACAGTGGGATAGTACTGATGGAGTGACGCACTGTAGGGTAGTACTGGTATAACGGTATACTGTTGGATAGTACTGATGGAGTGACGCACTGTAGGGTAGTACTGGTATAACGGTATACTGTGGGATAGTACTGATGGAGTGACGCACTGTGGGTTAGTACTGGTGTAACGGTATACTGTGGGATAGTACTGATGGAGTGACATCGGCGAGACCAAGCGCAAGCTCGACGATCGTTTCGCTGAACGGCTCCACACAGTCGTACCTGATCTCCCGGTTGCTCAGCACTTTACCTCACCCCCGCTCCCCCATTCCCATTCTGAACTTTCTGTCCTGGGCATCCTCCATTGTCAGAGTGAGGCCCAGCGCAAATTGGAGGAACAGCACCTCATACTTCGCTTGGGCAGCAAACATACCAGCGATATGAACATTGACTTATCTAACTTCAATTAGCCATTGCTTCCCCTCTCTCTCCATCCCTCCTCCTTCCCAGTTCTCCCACCAGTCTCACTGTCTCCAACAACATTCTATCACTTTCCCGTCGACCTCTCCGACATCAGTCTAAAGGGTCTCGACCCGAAACTTCACCCATTCTTTCTCTCCAGAGATGATGCCTGTCTCGTTGAGTTACACCAGCATTTTGTGCCTACCTTCGATTTAAACCAGCATCTGCATTTCTTTCCTACACGAAGTACAAGGCACGGCAGGACTTTCGGCTAATAATAGCTGTGCCGAACATGAGACGACCACCCTTACCTGCCTGCTCACAATGTATATCCCTTCATTACCTGAAAATCTGAACTTGTCTTAAATGTCACTATTGTATCTGCCTCCAACACCAGTGGAGTGGGTGGTAAGATTTTAGGACCCGTTATACAGGATGATGTGACAGAGTATTTATAAGTGCACGATGAAATAGGCATAAGTTGGCATGGCTTTGTGAATGGAAGGTCGTGTTTGATAAATTTGCTGGAATTATTTGAAGAAGTAAATAGCAAGACAGCCAAAGGAGAGACAGTGGATGTTAACTTTGATTTTCAGAAAACCTTTGACCAGGTGTCACAAGATGGCTGCTTAGGAAGATGAGAGCCAACGGTGACAAAGGGCAAACATCAGCATGGATAACTGGCTGGCTGGATGGCAGAAGACAAAGAGTGGCAATAAAGAGGGATTTTTTTCTCGTTGGCTAACAGTAACTAGTGAAGATCTTCAAGGATCGGTGTTTGTCCGCTACTCCACGTTTTATATTATGATTTGGACGAGGGGATTGAAGGCTTTGTGGCCAGGTTTTCAGATGTTACGAAAAAAGGTGGAAGGGCAGGTAGTTTAGAGAAAGCATGGACTCCGCAGAAGGACTAGGACATGTTGGGGGAATGGGTAGAGAAGTGGCAGATGGAATATAGTGTAGCAAAGTGCGGAATACTGCATTTTGGTAGTAGGAATAATGGCGTAGACTATTGTCTAAGTGGGAAAATAATCCATCAATCTGAAGTTCAAAGGGACTTGGGAGTGCTGGTTATCGTGTCGTATCTCCGTTCGTGCTACGGCCCAACAACGTGGAGTCGGCGGCCTCCAGCTGGGATCGACCTTGAAGAATCCGGTGGCAGGGCCTGGACTTGCCATCTCGGAGGCTTCGGCCGTGGGCCCTGCAGACCGCAACATCTGGAGTTCGCAGGTCCCTGGCTGGCGACCGGCTTTCGGGAGCTCCAGCCGTAGCAGCTTCGACCGCCCCGAAGCGCGAAGTTTGACCGACCCGCTCGCAGGGCCCTCATCGCCCTGCGTGGCACGGTCGCGGCACTTCCCATCACCCGGTGGGGGCTTAGGACCTTCATCGGCCTGCTCGGCTCGGCCCTGGGACTTTCCATCGCCCGGTGGGGGTTCAAAAGTCGAGAGCCTCGGTCGCCTCGTGGCACCACGGGAGAAGAATGAGGAGGAGATAAGACTTTTCTTTGCCTTCCATCACAGTGAGGGTGTGCCTGGAGCAATTACTGTGATGGCTGTTTGTGTTAAAATTGTAATTGTGTGTCTTGTGTTCTTTATTGTCTACTGCCGGACTCACGTGAGAGGACGCTGGCGCTATTTGTTCGACGCTGCTCCGTCAGGACAAATCTTTTGTTTGTTTGTTTGTTTTTATGTCCTGACTGTTTTGTAAAGCGTCTTTGAGCAATTGGAAAAGCGCTATAAAAAATAAATGTTTATTATTTTTATTATTATTATTATTATTATTATTATTATTATTCCCAAATTTTGTATCTGCAAGTTGAATCGGTGAGAATGATCAGCCATGATCACATGGAATGGTGGTGCTCGAAGGGCCGAATTGCCTACTCCTGCACCTATTGTCTATTGTCTATTGTCTAATGGAAGCAAACTCATTGCTTGCATTCATTTCAAGAGGACTTGTACACAGAAACACGGATTTAATTTTGAGGCTATACAAGGCGACGGGAAGGCCGCATTTGGAATATTGTGAGCAATTCTGGGCACCATATCAGAGGAAAGGTGTGCTGGCTCTGGAGAGGTTCCAGAGGAGGTTTACAAGAATGATCCCAGCAATAAGTTAACCTCTGGCGAGCGTTTGGTCGACTCCCGGATTGCACTCGGAGTTTAGAAGTATGAGGGTGGACCTCATTGAAACATACAAATATGTGAATGGTTTAGATCCAGTGGATGTGGAAAGTATGTTTCCACTTGTGGGAGCGTCTCGGACAAGAGATCATTTCCTCAGAATTAATCTACGTTCTCTTTTGAACATGATCAGAAATTTAATTAGTCAGAAGGTGATGAATTTGTGGAATTATTTGCCACAACAGGCTGTGTACGTCACGTCACTGGATATTTAAAGGCGTAGACAGAAAGATTCTGGATGGTCTAATTCTACTCCTATTCCTTATCACCCAATGCCCACCTGCGGTATTGCGTTCGATGCACTTACTGCCCCTTGCTTTCCCTGCACACCTCGTTTAAACTTCATCCCTTTCACCATAAAGGGGTGGCCTTCAATACTTGATATTTCCATCTTGACAAGAATGTTCTGACTGTTTACCATATATTTGCCTCTCATAATTTGCTATCGATCTATCAGGTTACTGCCCGAACTCCGATGAATCAGTCCAACGTCTGGTTGTTCATACGCCCCAGGTGATGTTCTTGTAAACGTCTGGAACACGATTTCCGAAGCGCCCATATCCTTCGTGTACGTGAGCGAACATAACTGTACACAATGCTGCAAAAGCGGCCGAAGTAAAGTTCTCTAAAGTTGAATATTGACATCTGACTCATATTCAATGACTCGGTGCCTGCCTGCCACCCGCGCCAACATGAAGGGCCCAAACACTTGTCTTACACTCAGCCCATAACAGATATTGATTAACCCCGTACATACATACATACTTATACGGAACAGGGATAAAGAATAAACAGGTGTCGTGCGTGTGTGCGCGCGCGATATAAACAAGTGCTGTCTGTGAAAAAATCTTTATTGGTGTACGGTTCCTCCTGCCATCCACCCACCCACCCACTGATCGATCAATCAATCAATCTTTGATTAATTCTTATTATTAACAATATTAATTATTATTACTATAGTATTATTATTGTATTTACTACCCCCGGCACGTAGCGGAACCTCCAGGGCAGGGAGGAGACTATCCGGCATGTGGAAGTGCTTCCGGGAAGTGTGTCTGATGTGTGTGGGTCTGTGTGTGTGTCTGTGTGTGTGTCTGTGTGTGTGGGTGTGTGTGTGGGTGTCTGTGTGTGGGTGTGTGTTTGGGTCTGTGTTTGAGTCTGTGTTTGGGTCTGTGTTTGGGTCTGTGTTTGTGTTTGTGTTTGGGTCTGTGTTTGGGTTTGTGTTTGGGTTTGTGTCTGGTGTCTGGTGTGGGCGTTATAAACAAGTGCCGCGTGCTGTCTGTGGAAAGATCTTTATTGGTGTACGGTTGCTGTAATGTTAAATGCAGTAATGGCCTTGCATTAATGCAATATTACACCACCCTCGGATGTGAAATGCATTAAAAAATCATTGCAATAATCATGCAAAACCTCTCAAATGTTAAATGCAATTGATGCATCGCATTAGGATAACTTTGCAGGCTGCTGCAATGTTAAATGCAGTGATGGCCTTGCATTAAAGTCACCTAGCTACCCCCAATGGATGTAAAATGCATTAAATTAATTGCAATAATTTTGCAAAACCTCTCAAATGTTAAATGCAACAAATGCATCGCATTAGGATGACTTTTCAGGCTGCTGCAATGTTAAATGCAGTGATCGCCTTGCATTAAAGAAATATTGCAACACCCTGCGATGTGAAATGCAATAATAATCCTGCAAAACCTCTCAAATGTTAAATGCGACTAATGCATCGTATTAGGATAACTTTGCAGGCTGCTGCATTGTTAAATGCAGCGCTGGCGTTGCATTAAAGCAATATTGCAACCCCCTGGGATGTTAAATGCAATAAAATTAATTGCAATAATTTTGCAAAACCTCTCAAATGTTAAATGCAATTAATGCAACGCATTAGAACAACTTTGCAGGCTCCTGCAATGTTAAATGCAGCGCATGCCTTGCATTAAAGCAAAATTGCAGCTGTTCTGGGGTATTAAACGCATTAAAATCATTGTAATAATCATGCAAAATCTCTCAAATGTTCAATGCAACTAATGCATCCTATTATGATAACATTGCAGACGGCTGCAAAGTTAAATGCAGTGATGGCCTTGCATTAAAGAAATATTGCAGCCTCCTGGGATGTTTAATGCAATAAAATTAATTGCAATAATCATGCAAATCCACTCAAATGTTAAATGCAACTGATGCAACGCATTAAAATCTTTATTGGTGTACGGTTCCCTCCTGACATCCATCCACCCACCCACCGATCGATCAATCAGTCAATCTTTGATTAATTCTTATTATTATTAATAATATTAATTATTATTACTATAGTATTATTATTGTATTTACTACCCCCGGCACATAGCGGAACCTCCAGGGCAGGGAGGAGACTATCCGGCATTTGGTAGTGCTTCCGGGAAGTGTGTCTGATGTGTGTGGGTCTGTGTATGTCTGTGTGTGTGTCTGTGTGTGTGTGTCTGTGTTTGAGTCTGTGTTTGAGTCTGCGTTTGGGTCTGTGTTTGGGTTTGTGTTTGGGTTTGAGTTTGGGTTTGTGTTTGGGTTTGTGTTTGGGTCTGTGTTTGGGTTTGTGTTTGGGTTTGTGTTTGGGTCTGTGTTTGGGTTTGTGTTTGTGTTTGGGTTTGTGTTTGAGTCTGTGTTTGTGTTTGGGTCTGTGTTTGGGTTTGTGTTTGAGTCTGTGTTTGTGTTTGGGTTTGTGTTTGGGTTTGTGTTTGGGTTTGTGTTTGGGTCTGTGTTTGGGTTTGTGTTTGGGTTTGTGTTTGGGTCTGTGTTTGGGTTTGTGTTTGGGTCTGTGTTTGGGTTTGTGTTTGGGTTTGTGTTTGGGTTTGTGTTTGGGTTTGTGTTTGGGTTTGTGTTTGGGTCTGTGTTTGGGTTTGTGTTTGGGTCTGTGTTTGGGTTTGTGTTTGGGTCTCCCCCCTCTCCCCCCTCTCTCTCTCCCCCAGCTCTCTCTCTCTCTCTCCCCAGCTCTATCTCTCCCCCCCTCTCTCCCTCCCCAGCTCTATCTCTCTCTCTCTCTCTCTCCCCCTCTCTCTCTCTCTCCCCTCTCTCTCCTCCCTCCCTCCCTCCCTCCCTCCCTCCCTCCCTCCCTCCCTCCCTCCCTCCCTCCCTCCCTCCCTCCCTCCCTCCCTCCCTCCCTCCCTCCCTCCCTCCCTCCCTCCCTCCCTCCCTCCCTCCCTCCCTCCCTCCCTCCCTCCCTCCCTCCCTCCCTCCCTCCCTCCCTCCCTCCCTCCCTCCCTCCCTCCCTCCCTCCCTCCCTCCCTCCCTCCCTCCCTCCCTCCCTCCCTCCCTCCCTCTCCCTCTCTCCCTCTCTCTCTCTCTCTCTCTATGTGTGTGTGCTTGTGTTACAGTTCTTGGCATTGTAATAAAAAACAGACGTCACACTAATTGTGTGCGTGTGTGTGTGTGTGTGTGTGAGCTGACTGACTTACCCCAGTCTAGTAGACACTCCGACACTCCAGCAGGTGTGACCAAGCTTGCGATGGCCGTCTTTTATCTGCCTGCCTGCCTGCCTGCCACCCGCGCCAACCTGAAGGGCCCAAACACTTGTCTTACACTCAGCCCATAACAGATATTGATCAACCCCGTACATACATACATACTTATACGGAACATGGATAAAGTATAAACAGGTGTCGTGCGTGTGTGTGCGCGCGTTATAAACAAGTGCTGTCTGTGAAAAAATCGAGCTATAATTTATAAATTTATCAATAAGCTACGAGCTTTAAATTATAAACAGGCATGTTGGCCGGTGTGGGCATGTGGGACTAGTGTAGATGGGGCATGTTGGTCAGTGTGGGCGGGTGGGACTAGTGTAGATGGGGCATGTTGGTCAGTGTGGGCAGGTGGGACTAGTGTAGATGGGGCATGTTGGACGGTGTGGGCAGGTGGGACAAGTGTAGATGGGGCATGTTGGTCGGTGTGGGCGGGTGGGACTAGTGTAGATGGGGCATGTTGGTCAGTGTGGGCAGGTGGGACTAGTGTAGATGGGGCATGTTGGACGGTGTGGGCAGGTGGGACTAGTGTAGATGGGGCATGTTGGTCAGTGTGGGACTAGTGTAGATGGTGCATGTTGGTCAGTGTGGGCAGGTGGGACTAGTGTAGATGGGGCATGTTGGTCAGTGTGGGCAGGTGGGACTAGTGTAGATGGGGCATGTTGGTCAGTGTGGGCAGGTGGGACTTGTGTAGATGGGGCATGTTGGATGGTGTGGGCGGGTGGGACTAGTGTAGATGGGGCATGTTGGTCGGTGTGGGCGGGTGGGACTAGTGTAGATGGGGCATGTTGGACGGTGTGGGCGGGTGGGACCAGTGTAGATGGGGCATGTTGGTCGGTGTGGGCAGGTGGGACTAGTGTAGATGGGGCATGTTGGTCGGTGTGGGCGGGTGGGACCAGTGTAGATGGGGCATGTTGGTCGGTGTGGGCAGGTGGGACTAGTGTAGATGGGGCATGTTGGTCGATGTGGGCAGGTGGGACTAGTGTAGATGGGGCATGTTGGTCGGTGTGGGACTAGTGTAGATGGGGCATGTTGGTCGGTGTGGGCGGGTGGGACTAGTGTAGATGGGGCATGTTGGTCGGTGTGGGCGGGTGGGACTAGTGTAGATGGGGCATGTTGGACGGTGTGGGCGGGTGGGACTAGTGTAGATGGGGCATGTTGGCTATCCACCTCTTGCTATTAAAAGATATTTTATAAATTAAAGCTCATAGTTTTTTGTTTGGGAGAGAGAGGGAGGGAGGGAGGGAGGGAGAGAGGGAGGGATGGAGTGACAGAGGGAGGGAGGGAGAGAGGAGGGGAAGAGAGAGGAGGGGGAGAGAGAGGAGGGGGAGAGAGAGGAGGGGAGAGAGAGGAGGGGGAGAGATGGGGGGAGAGAGAGAGGAGGGGAAAGAGAAGGGGGAGAGCTATTTAATCTTGTTATTAAAAAGATATTTTATACCTCAAAAAGCTACGAGCTTTAATTTATAAAATATCTTTTAATAGCAAGAGGTGGAGACTGGGTGTGGACAATGTCGCCCGTCGGGCGGGCTGCTAATTGATAATTGGTGGGATCGCTGAGCCTTGGGGAAGTTGTGGGCTTATGAAGGGCCACATGTGCTCACTGTTTCTTTCAACAAAATGGCCGCCACATGTGCTCACTGTTTCTTTGTGTCAATGTTTGTCCTTGCTTGCTGGCTCCCCTTCCCTCTCTCTCTCCCCCTCCTCCCTCTCACAATAGGTACAGGAGGAGGCCATTCGGCCCTTCGAGCCTGTATGTACCGCCATTCAATGTGATCGCGGCTGATCGTTCTCAATAAGTACCCACTCTCTGTGTGAAAAAAAAGTTCTCATCTCGGTCCTAAAATACTTCCCCTTTATCCTTAAACTGTGACCCCTTGTTCTGGACTTCCCCAACATCGGGAACAATCTTCCCGCATCTCGCCTGTCCGACCGCTTAAGAATTTTGTACGTTTCTCCCCTCAATCTGCTAAATTCCAGCGAGTACAAGCCGAGTCTATCCAGTCTATCTTCATATGAAAGTCCTGCCATCCCAGGAATCAATCTGGTGAACCTTCTCTGTACTCCCTCTATGGCAAGAATGTCTTTCCTCAGATTAGGAGACCAAAACTGTACGCAATACTCCAGGTGCGGTCTCACCAGGGCCCTGTACGACTGCAGAAGGACCCCTTTGCTCCTAAACTCAACCTAGGAGACCAAAACAGTACGCAATACTCCAGGTGCGGTCTCACCAATGCCCTGTACAACTGCAGCAGAACGTCCCTGCTCCTGTACTCAAATCCCCTCCCTATGAATGCCAACATACCATTGGCTTTCTCCAATGCCCGCTGCACCTGCATGCCTACTTTCAATGACTAGTGCACCACGACACACAGGTCTCGTTGCGTCTCCACTTCTCCTAATCGGCCACCATTCAGATAATAGTCTGCTTTCCTGTTCTTGCCAGCAAAGTGGACAACCTCACATTTATCCAGAAGTGCTTTGAAAGGCTGGCCCTCTCACACATCAAATCCAGCATCACTGACTCACTGAACTCGCGTCAATGTGCAAACACATCCACAGAGGATGCCATCTCTCTGGCTCTTCGCACTGTCCTGACTCACCTGGAGAGACAGGGCACGTACGCGAGGATGCTACTCTTTGACTCTAGCTAGCTCTGCCTTCAAACACGCTCATCCCCACCAAGCTCGTCACCAAACTCCACCAGCTAGGCCTTGGCTCGCCGATATCATGATAGGAGTAGAATTGGGCCATTCGGCCCATCAGGTCTATTCTGCCATTCAATCATGGCTGACCTATCTCTCTCTCCCAACCCCATTCTCCTGCCTTCTCCCCATAACCTCTGACACCTGTACTAATTCAGAATCTATCTATCGCTGCCTTACAAATATCCACCGACTTGCCCTCCACAGCCTTCTGTGGCAAAGAATCCCACAGATTCACCACCCTCTGACTAAAGAAATCTCTCCTCATCTCCTTCCTAAAGGACTCTCTGTCCTTTAATTCTGATGCTATGACTAGTCCTAGACTCTCCCACTAGTGGAAACATCCTCTCCACATCCTCTCTATCCAAGCCTTTCACTATTCTGTATGTTTCAATAGACAATAGGTGCAGGAGGAGGCCATTCGGCCCTTCGAGCCTGTACGCACCGCCATTCAATGTGATCATGGCTGATCATTCTCAATCAGTACCCCGTTCCTGCCTTCTCCCCATACCCCCTGACTCCGCTATCCTTAAGAGTTCTATCTAGCTCTCTCTTGAATGTATTCAGAGAATTGGCCTCCACTGCCCTCTGAGGCAAAGAATCCCACAGATTCAAACTCTCTTTTTTAAATTTTTTTAAAATAAATTTTATTTAAGTTTTACCTGAACTCATACATGTTACATTTCATAGTAAGCAATAATAACTACATTATACAATACAATACAATACAATATATCTTTATTGTCATTGTACCCAGGGGTACAATGAGATTGGGAATGCACCTCCCATACGATGCAATAATTTAGGTAATTTAGACAGCAGCAACCCAACGAAATGAAACAGTTGTAACAGTTTTGGACAGGGTAAAGTGCAAGTTGATCTATGCGTTGTGGCCATCCGGCTCAGCAGGACCGGTTCATAGCAGCTATGGCCCTGGGGATGAATCTGTTCCTGAGTCTGGAGGTGCGGGCGTAGAAGGCCTTGTATCGTCTGCCCGATGGAAGGAGTTCGAACAGACTGTTGCAGGGGTGTGAAGAGTCTTTGTGGATGCTGGTGGCTTTTCTGAGGCATCGTGTGTTGTAGATGCCCTCCAAGTCTGGTAACTGTGTTCCGATGGCCCTCTGAGCTCTATGGACTACCCGCTGTAGAGCTTTCCTTTCTGCCTCCGTGCAGCTGAGGTACCACACAGGGATGCCATGCGTTAGGATGCTCTCTATGGTGCAGCAGTAGAATGTCGTCAGCAGCTGTTGGGGTAGACCAGACTTTTTCAGTGTTCGATTATACATGTATTGTTCTGTATTATCTCCCCTCCCACCACCCCCCCTTCTCCCCACCCCCCAGTTAAAAAGAAGGAAAAAGAAAAAGAAAAAGAAAGAGAGAAAGAAAGAAACCTGGAGTCCAGAATGAGACACTTCCGGGTAATTTCTTATTAAATTCTTATTAAAGGTATCAAAACAATCCTGAATTTAAATATTTCCAATTCTTAATCCTAGCTTTAAAATGAATGGGTTCCACACCTTCAAGAAGAAGTCATATCCATTTCTCAGATTATACGTAGCTTTTTCTAATGGGATACAACTACACATTTCTGCATACCATCTTTCAAATCTTATTTCATTTTGATCTTTCCAAGTGACCGCTACACATTTTTTTGCTATTGCTTTTGCTATTTTGAGAAATCTTTCCTGATGTTTATCTAAAATTAGCTTTGGTAATATTCCTTTTGTATCTCCCAATAAAAACAACCTTGAATCCATTGGTATGATCTTATTCACCAATTGTTCCAAATTTCTTTTTAGGTCTTTCCAAAAAGGAGTTTGTTTTGAAATTGTTTCATTTTTTCGGGGTTAAATATAGTTGATGTAAAAAATTATATTGTACTAAACTATATCTCACATTAATAGTATTTTTCATACTATCTAAACACAGTCTTTCCGAACTTGGTTCATCAATGATAATATTAAGATCTGTTTCCCATCTTTGTCTTGATTTTTGAATTCCTATCTTTGGACTAGATTTTTGTAATAATTTATACATTGATGATATACATTTTTTTTATTCCCTTGCCCTGAATCAAGGATTCAATTCCTTTAATCTGAAATAGAGACATTGAATTACCTAACTTTTCCCTTTAAAAAGATTGTAATTGATAATAGAAAAAAATACTATTCCCTGGAATTTGATATTTATTTCCCAATTGAGAAAATGTCAAAAAGTTATTTCCTTCATAGCAATCTCCTATATGTTTAATACCCTTCTGTTCCCAGACTTGAGTATTTGATTATTCCAAGCAAACGGGAATAATCTATTTTTTACTAATGGAGTTTTAGCTGTTAAAACAAATCTTTTATCATTAACTTTAACTGTTTTCAACAATGTATTAATTAAATGTTTTAGCAAAGGTGACTCTTTATCCTTAACTAATAGCTTCGCTTCCCATTTATATATAAATTCTTCTGGACATAACTCTTTTATTTTATCCATTTCAATTTTAAGCCATGCTGTTTTTCCACCCTCTTGATAAAAGGATGAAATAAAACTCATTTGTGCTGCCAGATAATAATTTTTAAAATTTGGTAATTGCAGTCCACCTAATTCAAATTTCCATGTTAATTTTTCCAGAGACACTCTTGGCATTTTACCTTTCCAAAGAAAATTCCTCACAATTTTGTTCAATTCTTGAAAAATTTTATTTGGCAAAGGTATAGGCAGTGTTTAGAATAAATACTGTATCCTCGGAAAAATATTCATCTTAATACAGTTCACTCTCCCTAGCAATGTAATTGGAAGATTCATCCATTTCTTCAGGTCCTCATCTATTTTTTTTATTAATGGTTTATAATTTAATTTATACAAATTATTTAACTTATTATCTACTTTAACTCATAAGTACTTAATGCCTTCTTTTTGCCATTTAAACTGACTTTCTCTTTTACATTGGTCATAATTGCCTTCAAAAAGAGGCATTATTTCAGTTTTATCTTTATTAATTTTATATCCTGATACTTTCCCGTATTCTTCCAATCTGAAATATAATTTTCTTAAGGATTCCAATGGTCTAGTATGACAAATTAAGACATCATCTGCAAATAAAGTAATTTTGTGATCTTCCATGACTGAAGAAAATGTGGCCAAAGGAATATACTGCAAAAGGCAAGGGATGTTGTTTGAAAAGATACCAGACTACAGGGAATGTAGCCCAAGTTGTGATCATCCATCGCCTCTATTGTGTACATGGTTGGAGGTGTGAATGTAAAACAAGGGCCGAAGCTGACTTCATGTCTGGTTACTCCAATGTGATAATTGCTTCTATTGTGTAGCCCTGAGCTCTGGATTAAAGTGGAGATTTTTCTTTTTAATATAGTTTTGGAGAGTTTGAGAAAGGGAGGGAGGGAGGGAGGGAGGGAGGGAGGGAGAGAGAGGGAGGGAGGGAGGGAGAGGGAGGGAAGGAGAGAGAGGGGGAGAGAGAGAGATTCACCCACGTACAAACAAACTCAAAAAGCTACGAGCTTTAATTTATAGAAACAGAAACATAGAAAAAAGGTGCAGGAGTAGGCCATTCGGCCCTTCGAGCCTGTACGCACCGCCATTCAATATGATCATGGCTGATCATCCAGCTCAGTAGCCTGTACCTGCCTTCTCTCAATACCCCCTGATCCCTTTAGCCACAAGGGCCACATCTAACTCCCTCTTAAATATAGCCAATGAACTGGCCTCAAATACCTTCTATGGCAGAGAGTTCCACTGGCAGAGAATTCCAATGGAATTTATCAAATAAAATAAATTTATCAAAAAGCTACGAGCTTTAATTTATAAATTTATCAACAAGCTACGAGCTTTAATTTATAAATTTATCAAAAAGCTACGAGCTTTAATTTTTAAATTTATCAAAAAGCTACGAGCTTTAATTTATAAACCGGCATGTTGGTCGTTGTGGGCAGGTGGGATTAGTGTAGATGGGGCATGTTGGTCGTTGTGGGACTAGTGTAGATGGGGCATGTTGGTCGTTGTGGGCAGGTGGAACTAGTGTAGATGGGGCATGTTGGTCGGTGTGGGCAGGTGGAACTAGTGTAGATGGGGCATGTTGGTCGGTGTGGGCAGGTGGGACTAGTGTAGATGGGGCATGTTGGCCGGTGTGGGCAGGTGGGACTAGTGTAGATGGGGCATGTTGGTCGGTGTGGGCAGGTGGGACTAGTGTAGATGGGGCATGTTGGCCGGTGTGGGCAGGTGGGACTTGTGTAGATGGGGCATGTTGGGCGGTGTGGGCAGGTGGGACTAGTGTAGATGGGGCATGTTGGTCGGTGTGGGCAGGTGGGACTAGTGTAGATGGGGCATGTTGGTCGGTGTGGGCAGGTGGGACTAGTGTAGATGGGGCATGTTGGTCGGTGTGGGCAGGTGGGACTAGTGTAGATGGGGCATGTTGGTCTGTGTGGGCAGATGGGACTAGTGTAGATTGGGCATGTTGGCCGGTGTGGGAAGGTGGGACTAGTGTAGATGGGGCATGTTGGTCGGTGTGGGCAGGTGGGAATAGTGTAGATGGGGCATGTTGGGCGGTGTGGGCAGGTGGGACTAGTGTAGATGGGGCATGTTGGGCGGTGTGGGCAGGTGGGACTAGTGTAGATGGGGCATGTTGGCCGGTGTGGGCAGGTGGGACTAGTGTAGATGGGGCATGTTGGGCGGTGTGGGCAGGTGGGACTAGTGTAGATGGGGCATGTTAGAAACATAGAAATTAGGTGCAGAGTAGGCCATTCGGCCCTTCGAGCCTGCACCGCCATTCAATATGATCATGGCTGATCATCCAGCTCAGTATCCCGTACCTGCCTTCTCTCCATACCCCCTGATCCCTTTAGCAAAAAGGGCCACATCTAACTCTTAAATATAGCCAATGAACTGGCCTCAACTACCTTCTGTGGCAGAAAATTCCACAGACTCACCACTCTCTGTGTGAAGAAATGTTTTCTCATCTCGGTCCTAAAATGCTTCCCCCTTATCCTTAAGCTGTGACCCCTGGTTCTGGACTCCCCCAACATCGGGAACAATCTTCCCGCATCTGGCCTGTCCAACCCCTTAAGAATTTTATATGTTTCTATAAGATCCCCCCTCAGTCTTCTAAATTCCAGCGAGTATAAGCCCAGTCTATCCAGTCTTTCCTCATATGAAAGTCCCGCCATCCCAGGGATCAATCTGGTGAACGTTCTCTGTACTCCCTCTAAGGCAAGAAAGTCTTTCCTCAGATTAGGAGACCAAAACTGCACACAATACTCCAGGTGCGGTCTCACCAAGGCCTTGTATAACTGCAGCAGAACCTCCCTGCGCCTATACTCAAATCCTCTTGCTATGAATGCCAACATACCATTCACTTTCTTCACTGCCTGCTGCACCTGCACGCTTGCTTTCAATGACTGGTGCACCATGACACCCAGGTCACGTTGCATCTCCCCTTCTCCCAATCGGTCACCATTCAGGTAATACTCTGCTTTCCTGTTCTTGCCGCCAAAGTGGATAACCTCACATTTATCCACATTATATTGCATTTGCCATGCATTTGCCCACTCGCCTAATCTATCCAAGTCACTCTGCAGCCTCCTAGCACCCTCCGAGCACATGTTGGTCTGTGTGGGCGGGTGGGACTAGTGTAGATGGGGCATGTTGGTCAGTGTGGGCGGGTGGGACTAATGTAGATGGGGCATGTTGGTCAGTGTGGGCAGGTGGGACTAGTGTAGATGGGGCATGTTGGACGGTGTGGGCGGGTGGGACTAGTGTAGATGGGGCATGTTGGCCGGTGTGGGCGGGTGGGACTAGTGTAGATGGGGCATGATGGCCGGTGTGGGCGGGTGGGACTAGTGTAGATGGGGCATGTTGGCCGGTGTGGGCGGGTGGGACTAGTGTAGATGGGGCATGTTGGTCAGTGTGGGCAGGTGGGACTAGTGTAGATGGGGCATGTTGGACGGTGTGGGCGGGTGGGACTAGTGTAGATGGGGCATGTTGGCCGGTGTGGGCGGGTGGGACTAGTGTAGATGGGGCATGATTGCCGGTGTGGGCGGGTGGGACTAGTGTAGATGGGGCATGTTGGCCGGTGTGGGCGGGTGGGACTAGTGTAGATGGGGCATGTTGGTCAGTGTGGGCAGGTGGGACTAGTGTAGATGGGGCATGTTGGACGGTGTGGGAGGGTGGGACTAGTGTAGATGGGGCATGTTGGACGGTGTGGGCAGGTGGGACTAGTGTAGATGGTGCATGTTGGTCAGTGTGGGCGGGTGGGACTAGTGTAGATGGGGCATGATGGCTATCCACCTCTTGCTATTAAAAGATATTTTATAAATTAAAGCTCATAGTTTTTTGTTTGGGAAAGAGAGGGAGGGAAAGTGGGAGGGAGTGAGAGAGGGAGGGATGGAGTGACGGAGGGAGAGAGGAGGGGAAGAGAGAGGAGGGGGAGAGAGAGGAGGGGGAGAGAGAGGGGGAGAGAGAGGGGAGAGAGAGAGGAGGGGAAAGAGAAGGGGGAGAGCTATTTAATCTTGTTATTAAAAAGATATTTTATACCTCAAAAAGCTACAAGCTTTAATTTATAAAATATCTTTTAATAGCAAGAGGTGGAGACTGGGTGTGGACAATGTCGCCCGTCGGGCGGGCTGCTAATTGATAATTGGTGGGATCGCTGAGCCTTGGGGAAGTTGTGGGCTTATGAAGGGCCACATGTGCTCACTGTTTCTTTCAACAAAATGGCCGCCACATGTGCTCACTGTTTCTTTCAATAAAATGGCCGCCACATGTGCTCGCTGTTTCTTTGTGTCAATGTTTGTCCTTGCTTGCTGGCTCCCCTTCCCTCTCTCTCTCCCCCTCCTATCTCTCACAATAGGTGCAGGAGGAGGCCATTCGGCCCTTCGAGCCTGTACGCACCGCCATTCAATGTGATCGCGGCTGATCGTTCTCAATCAGTACCCCGTTCCTGCCTTCTCCCCATACCCACTGATTCCGCTATCCTTAAGAGCTCTATCTAACTCTTTCTCTTGAATGCATCCGGAGAATTGGCCTCCACTGCCTTCTGAGGCAGAGAATTCCACAGATTCACAATTCTCTGACTGGAAAAGTTTTTCCTCATCTCTGCTCTAAATGGCCGACCCCTTATTCTTAAACTGTGTGGCCCCTTGTTTTGGACTCCCCCAACATTGGGAACATGTTTCCTGCCTCTAACGTGTCCAACCCCTTAATAATCTTATACGTTTCGATAAGATCCTTCTAAATTCCAGTGTATACAAGCCTCGTCGCTCCAGTCTTTCAACATACGACAGTCCCGCCATTCCGGGAATTAACCTGGTGAACCTACGCTGCACGCCCTCATTAGCAGGAATATCCTTCCTCAAATTTGGAGACCAAAACTGCACACAGTACTCCAGGTGCGGTCTCACTAGGGCCCTGTACAACTGCAGAAGGACATCTTTGCTCCTGTACTCAACTCCTCTTGTTATGAAGGCCAACCTTCCAATGGCTTTCTTCACTGCTTGCTGTACCTGCATGCTTTTTTTCAGTGACTGATGCACTAAGACACCCAGATCTCATTGGGGCGGCACGGTAGCGCAGCGGTAGAGTTGCTGCTTTACAGCGAATGCAGCGCCGGAGACTCAGGTTCGATCCTGACTACGGGTGCTGCACTGTAAGGAGTTTGTACGTTCTCCCCGTGACCTGCGTGGGTTTTCTCCGAGATCTTCGGTTTCCTCCCACACTCCAAAGACGTACAGGTATGTAGGTTAATTGGCTAGGTAAAGGTAAAAATTGTCCCTAGTGGGTGTAGGATAGTGTTAATGTGCGGGGATCGCTGGGCGGCACGGACTTGGTGGGCCGAAAAGGCCTGTTTCCGGCTGTATATATATGATATGATATGATATGATGATATGATACGTCCCCTTTTCCTAACTTGACCATTGAGATAATACTCTGCCTTCCTATTCTTACCACCAAAGTGGATAACCTCACACTTATCCACATTAAACTGCATCTGCCATGCATCTGCCCACTCACACAACCTGTCCAAGTCACCCTGCAACCTCATAGCATCTTCCTCACAGTTCACACTGCCACCCAGCTTTGTATCATCTGCAAATTTGCAGTCTGCAGTCGCTCCAGTCTTTCGACATACGACAGTCCTGCCATTCCGGGGATTAACCTGGTGAACCTACGCTGCACGCCCTCAATAGCAAGGACGTCCTTCCTCAAATTTGGAGACCAACCAAAACTGCACACAGTACTCCAGGTGCGGTCTCACCAGGGCCCTGTGCAACTGCAGAAGGACCTCTTTGCTACTAAACTCAAACTAGGAGACCAAAACTGTACGTAGTACTCCAAGTGCGTTCTCACTCCGCAAAGGGTCAAACCACACAAGGCCGCAGGCCCGGATGGAGTTCAAGGAAGGGTTACTTAGTGACTGTGATGAACAGTTGGCTGAGGTATTCGCCAGGATCTTTAACCTGTCATTATCTCTGGCTACGGTCCCCAAGTGCCTGGAGTCGTCTACCACAGTGCCTGTACCGAAAAAAACAAAGATCACCAACCTGAACGACTATCGCCCGGTTGCCCGAACTCCGATAGTCATGAAACATAGAAAATAGGTGCAGGAGTAGGCTATTAGGCCCTTCGAGCCTGTACGCACCGCCATTCAATACGATCGTGGCCGATCATCCAACTCAGTATCCCGTACCTGCCTTCTCTCCGTACCCCCCGATCCCTTTAGCCACAAGGGCCACATCAAACTCCCTCTTAAATATAGCCAACGAACTGGCCTCAACTACCTTCTGTGGCAGAGAATTCCACAGATTCACCACTCTCTGTGTGAAAAAAACGTTTTCTTCTCGGTCCTAAAAGACTTCCCCTTTATCCTTAAACTGTGACCCCTGGTTCTGGACTTCCCCAACATCGGGAACAATCTTCCCGCATCTAGCCTGTCCGACCCCTTAAGAATTTTGTACGTTTCTCCCTTCAATCTTCTAAATTCCAGCGAGTACAAGCCGAGTCTATCCAGTCTGTTGTAGCGACCATAGAGAATGGTCCAGGTCGTCGAACCCTCGGATTGGCCAGCGAGGTCACGTGGGAACGCGACCATGGGGATTGGTCCAGGGAGCGACATCGCTGATTGGCCAGCGATGTCATGTGCGCGTTTGGCGCCCGTTTTAGTCAGTTCGGCGAAGTCTTCAAGGAAGACAGTAAGTTTGTAATGGTTGTCCTTTACCTTGTTGTTTAACTCTGTATTCGAAGATTGCGGCTGCAATAAACTTCTTCTACAACCAACAAGTTTCGGACTCGCCATATTGGTGACCCCGACGTGATCTGGACGATCACCGACTGAGCAGGAACCCGACGCCTCGTTGACGATGACCAAGCAGGGCACACCGGTGTTAAGCGCCGGGAGCGTTCATCTTCCGTGGTTTTGGACGCACGCACCGCAAGCTTGGTTTATCCACACCGAGGCTCAATTTCATATAAAGAAGGTGTCGGACGAATCCACGAAGTACTTCTACCTCGTCAGCGCTCTATCGCCGGACACAACCAAGCGCGTGATGCGGTTCATCGTGGATCCACCTGCGGAAAACAAGTACGAGGCCATGAAGAAAGTATTACTGCGAACCTTCGGGTTTAATAAGCATGGTGGTGCGGCAAAACTTCTGCACCTACCAGATCTTGGAGACCAACTGCCTTCCGTCCTCATGGCCGAAATGATGATGCTAGCCGGTGAGCATACGGATTGCCCTATGTTCGAGCAGGCATTCCGCGAGAAACTTCCCGAGGATGTCCGACTGCTGCTCACGGATTGTTCTTTTAAGGACCCCGAAGCATATGCAGCGAAAGCGGACGCGCTCTTAGCGGCAAAAAACAAGGCAAGTGGTTCGATCAACAAAGTCTCGACATCAGTGACCACGCCACAGCGACGGCAAGATGGCGCCACGTCTCCCGCCAATTCTCCGAAAGCCCGCCAAAAAGATCCGCACAAGCGCGGCTGGTGCTATTATCACCTACGATGGGGTAACGAATCCCGCAACTGCCGTTTGCCTTGTACCTTCGCGGGAAATGCCCCGGCCGATCGTACATAGGGGAAGTTACGATTGGCCAGAACCGGCGCCTCTATGTCCATGATCGATTCACGGACACAAAATTTTTGGTAGACACGGGAGCCATCGTCAGCATAGTGCCGCCGACCGACCTCGAAACCAGATCGGGTAAGACAGGTCCCACCCTCATCGCGGTTAATGGCAGCCCCATTCGCACTTTCGGTACACGGAAGATGTCCCTTGTGTTAGGCCTCTGCACGTACGAATGGCCATTCATCATAGCCGACGTCAAACAAGCGATCCTGGGCGCAGATTTTCTCTGGGCTTTTTCACTGGTTCCTGATGTCCGCGGTAACGACCTCCGACCCTCCGCCGAAGATGAGCACGTCGCTCCGACAATCGCCTCCTCGCCCAGCCCTACTGTCCAGGCCGTCGTCGCGGCCCCCGACTTGTATGCTGCGATTCTGGCAGAGTTTCCGGAGCTGCTCGTCCAACGTTTTGACACGCCTTCGGCTAAGCACGGTGTGGTCCATCACATCCGCACCGAAGGCCCTCCCGTTTTCGCTCGGGCCAGGAGACTACCGCCAGACAAACTGGTGGTGGCAAGGGCGGAGTTCAGGAAAATGGAGGAAATGGGAATGGTCCGTCAGTCTGACATCCCGTGGGCCTCGCCGTTACACATGGTCTCCAAGGCATCTGGGGGGTGGCGACCATGTGGCGATTATCGGCGTCTCAATGCTGTCACCACGGCTGATCGCTACCCCATACCGCACCTACAGGATTTTTCATCTGGGCTGGAAGGAGCGGTGGTGTTTTCCAAAATCGATTTGGTGCGAGGATACCATCAGATTCCGGTGCGACCGGAGGACATACAGAAAACTGCAACAATTACTCCGTTCGGGTTGTTTGAATGGTTGCGTATGCCTTTCGGTTTAAAGAACGCGGCACAGGCTTTCCAGCGGCTGATGGACCGCGTGGGCCGGGGTTTACCGTTTGTGTTTATTTATTTAGACGACATCCTGGTCGCCAGCCCCTCCGTGCAGGAACACCAGGCCCATTTGCGGACCGTGTTCCAGCGGCTCCAAGACCACGGGCTCATAATCCAACCCTCCAAATGTCAATTCGGCCTTCCTGCTCTTGATTTTCTAGGGCACAGAATTACCCCTGCCGGCGCCTCCCCTTTGCCCGAGAAGGTGGAGGCTATCCGGGCATTTCCCAGGCCCACCACAGTAAAAGGGCTACAGGAGTTCGTAGGCATGGTTAATTTCTACCATAGGTTCGTTCCGGCAGCTGCGCGAGTCATGCGCCCACTTTTCCAATGCCTGGCAGGGAATCCAGTAGAGTTGATATGGTCCCCGACCGCAGAGTCGGCTTTTACAGCAGCTAAGGCAGCCTTGGCAGACGCCACCATGTTGGTCCATCCGAGCCCCTCCGCCCCCACGGCCCTGACGGTTGACGCCTCTGACGTGGCGGTGGGCGGGGTTCTGGAGCAGCAGGTCGGTGGCCGTTGGCAGCCTTTAGCGTTTTTCAGCCGGCAACTAAATTCGGCCGAGCTGAAGTATAGCGCATTTGACCGAGAGCTTCTGGCTCTCTATTTAGCTGTTCGTCATTTCAGGTACTTCCTCGAGGGCCGCCCATTTGTGGCCTTTACGGACCACAAACCATTAACATTTGCTTTTTTGAAATTGTCTGACCCATGGTCGGCCCGCCAGCAGCGGCACCTGACGACTGCTATCTCCGAATTTATCACCGATGTCCGTCATGTCGCGGGTAAGCTTAATGCCGTTGCTGACGCCCTGTCTAGACCTGCTTTTTCCCCTATTTCGGCGGTGGACTGCGAAGTGGATCCCCAGGAGCTTGCGGAGGCACAGCTTCTGGCGGATACCGTTTCGGCTTACCGGTCCACCACTTCGGGATTGAAGTTGGCCCAGGTAGCTTGTGGGTCGGCGGGCACAAAAGTCTGGTGCGATGTTTCTCTTCCCCGTCCCAGGCCGGTAGTACCGCCCTCCCTTCAGCGCCGGGTTTTCGATGCCATTCATGGGCTGGCGCACCCGTCCATCCGCTGCACCTCTGCCTTGGTAGCAGCGAGGTTTGTCTGGCATGGCCTACGGAAACAGGTAGCGGGGTGGGCACGTTCTTGCGTGCCCTGTCAGACCGCTAAAGTCCAGCGCCACGTCCAGCCCCCCGTACAGGATTTCGAGGTCCCGGCTGCTCGTTTTTTCCACATCCACGTGGATTTGGTCGGGCCCTTGCCTTCCTCCCGGGGCTACACCCACCTCCTCACGGTGGTGGATCGGTTCACCCGGTGGCCAGAGGCTTTCCCATTGTTTGATATTTCGTCAGCGTCTTGTGCTAGGACTTTGGCCCTTCATTGGGTAGCTCGTTTCGGGGTCCCGGCCGTTATTACCACTGACAGAGGGCCACAGTTCACTTCGTCCCTCTGGGCCGCGCTTGCAGAACTGTACGGGTCCAAGTTACAACCCACGACTGCATATCACCCCCAGGCAAATGGACTCGTAGAAAGGTTCCACCGCCAAATTAAGGCGTCCCTCAGTGCAAGGCTTGAAGGCCCGGACTGGGTAGACCAGCTCCCTTGGGTTCTGTTGGGCATCCGGACTGCTCCCAAGCTAGATCTCGGTGCGTCGTCCGCAGAGCTAGTATATGGCTCGACACTTCGAGTACCCGGAGATCTGTTTCCGGACCTTTCAGACCAGCTGCCTACAGTCCCATCAGTGTTAGCGTCTCTCCGGGAACGGGTGTGCTCCCTGGCTCCAGTTCCGACTTCACGTCATGGGTGTCCCATGGTACATGAACCGCCTTCCCTGAAGGACTGTGAGTTCGTTTTTCTGCGAAAAGATTCCCATCGCGCCCCGTTGCAGAGGGTCTATCAAGGGCCGTTCCGGGTTTTGCGTAAGGGAACGGCGACCTTCACCTTAGACATGGGCGGCAAGAGTGAGCTCGTCTCGGTGTCCCGGCTGAAACCTGCCCATTTGGATCCGGATCAACCAGTCCTGGTCGGTCAAACCCCTAGGAGAGGCCGACCTCCGTTAGTTCCGCTCAGTCCAGGACCCCCCGTTCAGACAGTCCCTCCAGGACCCCCCGTTCCGGCAGCTCCTCCAGGACCCCCCATTCCGGCAGCTCCTCCAGGACCCCCCGTTCCGGTAGTTCCTCCAGGACCTCCCGTTCCGGCCGTTCCGCCAAGTCCGGAACCCCCGGCTCCTGTGGTTCAGGCTGTCCCTCTCCGTACTCGTTATGGTCGCGAAATCCGGCTCCCTGCTAGGTTCCGCACCTCGGGTTCTGGGGGGGATCATGTAGCGACCATAGAGAATGGTCCAGGTCGTCGAACCCTCGGATTGGCCAGCGAGGTCACGTGGGAACGCGACCATGGGGATTGGTCCAGGGAGCGACATCGCTGATTGGCCAGCGATGTCATGTGCGCGTTTGGCGCCCGTTTTAGTCAGTTCGGCGAAGTCTTCAAGGAAGACAGTAAGTTTGTAATGGTTGTCCTTTACCTTGTTGTTTAACTCTGTATTCGAAGATTGCGGCTGCAATAAACTTCTTCTACAACCAACAAGTTTCGGACTCGCCATACTGTCTTCATATGAAAGTCCTGCCATTCCAGGAATCAATCTGGTGAACCTTCTCTGTACTCCCTCTATGGCAAGAATGTCTTTCCTCAGATTAGGAGACCAAAACTGTACGCAATACTCCAGGTGCGGTCTTACCAGGGCCCTGTACGACTGCAGAAGGACCCCTTTGCTCCTAAACTCAAACTAGGAGACCAAAACGGTACTCAATACTCCAGGTGCGGTCTCACCAATGCCCTGTGCAACTGCAGCAGAACCTCCCTGCTCCTATACTCAAATCCCCTCCCTATGAATGCCAACATACCATTGGCTTTCTCCACTGCCCGCTGCACCTGCATGCCTACTTTGAATGACTGGTGCACCACGACACCCAGGTCTCGTTGCATCTTCCCTTCTCCTAATCGGCCACCATTCAGATAATAGTCTGCTTTCCCGTTCTTGCCACCAAAGTGGACAACCTCACATTTATCCAGAAGTGCTTTGAAAGGCTGGCCCTCTCACACATCAAATCCAGCATCACTGACTCACTGGACTCGTGTCAATGTGCCAACACATCCACAGAGGACGCCATCTCTCTGGCTCTTCGCACTGTCCTGACTCACCTGGAGAGACAGGGCACGTACGCGAGGATGCTACTCATTGACTCTAGCTAGCTCTGCCTTCAAACACGCTCATCCCCCACCAAGCTCGTCACCAAACTCCACCAGCTAGGCCTCGGCTCGCCGTTGTCATGATTAGAAGTAGAATTGGGCCATTCGGCCCATCAAGTTTACTCCGCCATTCAATCATGGCTGACCTATCTCTCTCTCCAAACCCCATTCTCCTGCCTTCTCCCCATAACCTCTGACACCTGTACTAATTCAGAATCTATCTATCTCTGCCTTACAAATATCCACCGACGCCCTCCACAGCCTTCTGTGGCAAAGAATCCCACAGATTCACCACTCTCTGACTAAAGAAATCTCTCCTCATCCCCTTCCTAAAGGACTCTGTCCTTTAATTCTGAGGCTATGACTAGTCCTAGACTCTCCCACTAGTGGAAACATCCTCTCCACATCCTCTCTATCCAAGCCTTTCACTATTCTGTATGTTTCAATAGACAATAGGTGCAGGAGGAGGCCATTTGGCCCCTCGAGCCTGTTCGCACCGCCATTCAATGTGATCATGGCTGATCATTCTCAATCAGTACCTCGTTCCTGCCTTCTCCCTATACCCCCTGACTCCGCTATCCTTAAGAGCTCTATCTAGCTCTCTCTTGAATGTATTCAGAGAATTGGCCTCCACTGCCCTCTGAGGCAGAGAATCCCACAGATTCAAACTCTCTTTTTTTATAAATTTTTATAAATTTTATTTAAGTTTTAACAGAACTCATACATGTTACATTTCATGGTAAGCAATAATAACTACATTATAAATTCGATTATACATGTATTGTTCTGTATTGTCTCCCCTCCCACCCCCCTTCTTCCCCCCACCCCCCAGTTAAAAAGAAGGAAAAAGAAAAAGAAAAAGAAAGAGAGAAAGAAAGAAACCTGGAGTCCAGAAGGAGACACTTCCGGGTAATTTCTTATTAAATTCTTATTAAAGGTATCAAAACAATCCTGAATTTAAATATTTCCAATTCTTAATCCTAGCTTTAAAATGAATGGGTTCCACACCTTCAAGAAGAAGTCATATCCATTTCTCAGATTATACGTTGCTTTTTCTAATGGGATACAACTACACATTTCTGCATACCATCTTTCAAATCTTATTTCATTTTGATCTTTCCAAGTGACCGCTACACATTTTTTTGCTACTGCTATTGCTATTTTGAGAAATCTTTCCTGATGTTTATCTAAAATTAGCTTTGGTAATATTCCTTTTGTATCTCCCAATAAAAACAACCTTGAATCCATTGGTATGATCTTATTCATCAACTGTTCCAAATTTCTTTTTAGGTCTTTCCAAAAAGGAGTTGCCTTCTGACATGCCCATGTGGAGTGTAAAAAGTACCCACGTCTTGATTGCATCTAAAACAAATTTCAGATGAGTTTGGTTTTAAATTGTTTAATTTTTTCGGGGTTAAATATAGTTGATGTAAAAAATTATATTGTACTAAACTATATCTCACATTAATAGTATTTTTCATACTATCTAAACACAGTCTTTCCCAACTTGGTTCATCAATGATAATATTAAGATCTGTTTCCCATCTTTGTCTTGATTTTTGAATTCCTATCTTTGGACTAGATTTTTGTAATAATTTATACATTGATGATATATATTTTTTTATTCCCTTGCCCTGAATCAGGGTTTCAATTCCTTTAATCTGA
>NW_027601343.1:6725-14673 GCF_053455715.1 Rhinoraja longicauda | reverse complement strand
ACTACTGCAGTGTGTCACTCCATCTGTACCAACCCACAGTGTGTTAATCCACACGAACTGCATCAACTGGCGTCACTCCATCAGTACTACAAAGTAGGAGGCCCTGTCATGATGCAGAAGCTGACTGAACTCTTCCAGTCCATGTGGAATGAAGGTCCCACAACAGCTGAAAGATGCCAGCATAGTCCACATCTACAAGAGGAAAGGCAACCACCAGTCTTGCGACAATCATCGAGGCATCTCCCTCCTGTCCATAGCAGGGAAGATCTTCGCTCGCATCCTGCTCAACCGCCTCATTCAACACCTTGAGCTGGTTCTCCTTCCAGAAATCCAGTGTGGTTTCGGTGCTGGACCTGGAACTGTCGACATGATATTTGCTGCACGACAACTCCAGGAAAAATGCCAAGAGCAGCACAGCGACCTGTTCGTGAACTTCGTCGATCTGACAAACGCCTTCGACACTGTCAGCAGAGATGGCTTGTGGATAATGCAGAAGTTTGGCTGTCCCAGCAAGTTCATCACGATTGTGCGGCAGTTCCATGATGGCATGATGGCGAAAGTGCTAGATGATGGAGACGAGTCTGAAGCCTTTCCAGTGACAAACGGCGTGAAGCAAGGTTGTGTTCTTGCCCCTATACTCTTCAGCATGGTCTTCTCTGCCATGCTGACCGATGCCTTCCGTGACTGCCAGGATGGAATACACATCAGGTACAGGAACTGACAGACGGCTGTTCAACCTCAGGCGCCTGCAAGCTGTTACAAAGGTGAAGGAGACCATCATCAGAGATTTCTTGTTTGCTGATGACTGCGCCCTCAACGCCAGCACAGAGCAGAAGCTGCATCATGAAATGGATTGCTTCTCACAGGCCTGTGACAACTTTGGTCTCTCTATTAGCACCAAAAAGTCTGAAGTTATGTACCAGCCCGCGCCTGGAAAGCCCTACCAGGAACCACACATCACGGCGAAGGGGCAGAACCTACAGGCAGTCGACAGCTTTATGTATCTGGGCAGTACACTCTCGCGAGTGGTGAACATTGACGCTGAGGTCAACAACAGAATGGCCAAGGCCAGCGCTGCCTTTGGGCGACTCCGTGGGAGTGTTTGTGAGCGGAGAGGACTCAGCCTTACCACCAAGCTGAAGGTCTACCGTGCAGTGGTACTCACCACTCTTCTCTCTGCCAGTGAGACCTGGACTGGCAGACATGCCAAACAGCTCAACCACTTTCACTTGAGCTGCCTACGCAGACTCCTTCACATCAGGTGGCAGGACACAATTCCCGACAGAGGTCTTGGAACGGGCCGGAATCCCCAGCGTCCACACCCTCCTACGGAAAGCCCAAGTTAGATGGGCAGGCCATGTCGTCAGAACGCCCGAGAGTCGACTGCCAAAACAACTTCTGTATGGGGAACTGTGTCAGGGCAAGCGCTCAGTAGGACGACAGAAGAAACGGTTTAAGGACTGCCTCAAAGTGTCCCTCAAAGACTTGGACATCAACCTCAGCACTTGGGAGTCTCTTGCTCTGGACCGTCCCAACCTGGCGTAGCAAGCTCACCACGGGAGCCCGTGCAGCAGAGAACAGACGCACTGAAGAGGCCCAGAGGAAACGCACCGCGCGCAAGGCCTGGGCTACCCCCACTTCCACTGCAGCACCCATCCACTTGTGTCCTACGTGTGGGCGTGCCTTCCGGGCCCGGATTGGCCTCACCAGTCACTTCAGGACCCACAGTCGCCAATCCTCCAACTGAAAGTGAAGTCATGGTCAACTTCCAACCCGAAGGACGAACAACAACAACAACACAGCGCATTGTGTTACTCCATCAGTACTACCCCCACATTGTGTCACTCCATCAGTACTACCCCCACATTGTGTCACTCCATCAGTACACTGCACAGTGTGTCACTCCATCAGCACTACTGCGCAGTGTGTCACTTCATCAATACAACTCCAAAGTGTGTCACTCCATCTGTACCAACCCAGTGTGATAATCCACCATTACTACCATACATTATGTCACTCCATCAGTTCCACTGCACAGTGCGTCACTCCATCAGTAATGCCCCACAGCGTGTCACGTCGTCACTAAAACCCACAGTATGCCATTACATCATTACAAACACACATGTTCACAGCCTCAAACACAGTCAAACACGCACACACACATACCCGCGCACGAAGACACACACAATCTCTCAAATGCAATCACAAACAATCAAAGATACTCTCACACGTACACATGCATTCACACTAACAGATATTCACACGCACTAGCACTAAGAGACACGCACTTATCACACACTTACACACGAACACATTCTCTGCCAACAACATCATATACTCTCCCACACACTCACGCACACACACACACACACACACACACACGCACACGCACACACACTATCAAAGAATTACATGCTCAAACACTCTGACAAACTCACATCCCACATATTCTCACAAACAGCCACACACACGCACAGACGCAAACACGGTCCTTCACAAACCCACATGCACTCTCCCACTCAGAGACACAGATACATTCAATCACACTTGCATCCACACTTGCTAATGCTCACACACTCACACGCACAAACGCACACTCACGCACTCGCACAGACAGACACACACACACACACACAAATATAGGCACTCTTACATACTCTACCCGCATGCACACGTGCACATTTTGGGATTGAGTTTATCCTTGAATGGTCGCGTCGATCAGCGCAGCGCAGTGTGGCCGGGAGTGTCCCGGTGAGCGGGGCCAAGCCCTTCAGTCGGCCCGGTCGGCCCGGCTCGCCCACCGCGGATGGCGATGAGAACCGCGCCTCGGGAGCGAGGTGGGAGCCGCGAGGAACCGCAGAGAGCGAGGTGGACCGTTGGAGAACGAGGAAGGCCGCCGAGAACGAAGGGGCGACCCGCGGTGCGGCGGCAGGCAGGAGATACAACTATCCGGCCAACGTTTGTAACTTTGTCGGCGTCAGAATGTGGCGACACTTGTGTACCGCCGAGGTGAAGCCTTCTACATGATGTTACCGGGTTGTCTGCAAAACTAAGCATTTCACTCTACCTCGGTACGTGAAAATAAGGTATCACTGAATCATTGAAATTCCTGCAACCGCATACACTAACACATACGCACACACACCGACTCATGTGCACAATCTCACACATTCACACTCGCATACACGTGCTAGCACACTCTTGCACGGACTCGCACACTCACACTATCACACACAATCAATATCCAATGCGAGTCAGGCTACACCTCTGGAGAAATCTAGTTGAGAATGTCAGTTCAGTGCAGTTTATTGTCACGTGTACCGAGGTACCGTGAAAAGACATTGTTGCGTGCTACCCAGTCAGTGGAAACAACATACTTCATTACAACCGAGCCATTTACAGAGTATAGATACATGATAAGGGGATAACGTTCAGTGCAAGGTAATGCCTGCAAAATCCGATCAAGGATAGTCCGAGGACCAACAAAGATGTAGGTAGTAGTTCAGCACTGCTTTCTGGTTGAAGTGGGATGATTCCGTTGCCTGATAACAGCTGGGAAGACACTGTCCCTGAAGCTGGAGGTGTGCATTTTCACACTTCTGTACATTTTGCCTGATGGGACAGAGGAGAAGCAGGAGTGGTAAGGGTGCGACTCGTCCTTGATTATGCTGCTGGCCTTGCCGAGGCAGCGTGGTTTATAAATTGAGTCAATATAAGGGAGTTTGGTTTGTGTGATGGTCTGGACAATTCACTACAATTTCTTGCGTTCTTGTATGGAGCTGTTCCCAAACCAAGCTGTGATGCATCTTGATAAAATACTTTCTATGGTGCATCTGTCGAAGTTGGTGAGAGTTGTAGAGGGCACGTCGAACTAGCTAAGCCTGCCAAGGACATGGATGGGTGAAGTTCGGTTCGAGACCCTTCTTCAGACTGATTGTGGTGGGAAGCTGGAGAAGGCTGGAACAGCAGGACAAAGCGAGTTGAATGATGACTGGGTGAATACCGTTTTAATAGTTAGGTGGTTGAGACCAGAGGTTAAAAGATAAAAGTTGCGAGATAAGGATTGAGCAGGTTGGAATTATAAAGAGAGAGGAGGGAATATCGGTTGAAGATGGAGGTGGAGGGGATTAACAAGTGCGAGTCCGCGTGAAGGAAGAGAAAGAGCGAGGGAAGAGCGGGAAGTTGCACGTTAGTTACCTGGCATTTGCTAATGTTCATACCATTAGGTTGCAAGGTTCCCAAGCGGACTATGAAGCGGCGTTCTTTCTGTTTTAATGTAACCTCTCTGGCGCTGGTGGAGGCCCAGGACAGAAAGGTCAGTGTGCGAGGGGGAGTTACAATGGCTTGCAACGGGGAGATACGGCAAGCCTTAGCAGAACGAGGGTGAGTGTTCGACAAAACGGTCGCCGAGTCTCCATTTCACCACGCCGATGTAAAGGAGGCCATATCTGGAACACCACATGCAGTAGATGAGATTAGAGGAGGTGCAGGTGAACATCTGTCTCACCTGGAAGGGCTTCTCGAGCGTGAGGGAGGGGGTTTAGGGACAGCTGTTACATCCCATTGTGGCTAACCGTTTCAACTGCACTTGCCAAGAAAGGCTTTGGAAAGAGAAGTGATGGTAAGTGATGGAGAGGTGGGGAAATGGATAGAGAAATCGGTCGTACAAAGATAAAAGGGAGAGATAGAGGAGAAGACGAAAGAAGAGGTGGAGGGAGAGTGAACGATCAAAGGGAGAGTGGGAAAAATGAGGAGAGAGGGGAGTTCAGAGCGAGTGGGTTGGCAAAAGGGGGAGTGGGAAGCATTAGAGAGATATAGGGAGAAGGAGGGAGAGATGCAGTAAGAGTGGGAGGGGAGAGAGTTTGGCAGAGAGCGGTCGGCACAGAGAGGGAGAATAGAGAGTGTAGGGGCGAGAATAACAGTTCAGAGAGAGAATAGCAGTAAAGATGGAGAGAGAGAGAAAGAGAGGAGGGAGAGATGTTGCATCATTCGCCGTGTGTTCTACTTTTAAGACAATTCTGAGACGGCAATGGTTCTGTTCACTGAGTGTCGTGAGTCTTTGGGTCGTTCCTCCTCAGAGGTGATGAAGGTAGAGAATGTTGTTGTCCCAAGGCAAAGCCAGATCCATTCCAGGCAAGCAAGGACTAAATACTTACTAGGGGTAGCCGGGAGTGTGGGGTTGAGGTTACAATCAGTTAAGCCGCGATCACATTGAGTGTTAAAACAGAGTGGACGGGCCATTTTAGTCTGATGTGATCTGTTGAACTAATTCATCACGCTGACAAAGGCTGTCTAGTCCACCTTTATACTGGGCACCAGAAGCATTGAGACGGTCCCTTAAATTTGGGATTGCCTTGCTGAGTGAAGGAAATCAGATAAACAACACGAGGTGGAGAGTTGGACCAGACGGAGTTTGAACCAATATCCCCTTTGCTGGAAAAATGCCGCTCCCAATTTCCATCCCCCAGTATCGCCACAATTCCCAGTCTTTGGAGTTTCTCAATCAATTCCCTGAATAAATCACGACCTGTCTCAGCAGGGATTTCACTTGGCTGATGTCATCTGTTTGCGAATCATTTCAAAAGCTCTATTTTTAATTCTGTTGAAACTTCACTGTCCCGGTGGAGACGGAAAATGGTATAAAATCTCCGGGAATATTCTGCCCCGGCATTTCATTCCGAGAGATTACCGGTAGTTCACGGGGACACGTCGCTGGTCAGAGAACATGTGGGAAAAGCTTCGGGAATATTACGCCGTGCAGAAAATCTTGTACGTGATCATTGCTGCCGTTGGAGTCCCTGGTAAGTGAACAGAACAATTCAAGATTTATAACTCCGTCCGTTAACCAGTGTTGACCTGATTCTGATCGTGTTACAATATTCCCAACTGATGATCGTTGTGTAAGAATGTGTAGATTATATCAATCCACTCAGTGAAATATTTTTGAATTAACGCTGTGATTTTTCTCATTTTCAGACAGCCGAAACTAACCCTCTTTTTCTCCCACTGCCAGGACCCACTAGAATGTTGTTCTTGCCTTCAGTGGGACCTTGCCCAGAGTTGTCCCAGTGCTCGGGACAGGCAGCTCTCCGGGACGGTGTGACTGGGAGGGGTTTACATTGTGAAGTTCACTGTGTCTGAGTTATTGATCAGAGTGAACACCCGCTCCTGTGGACACGTCTCGCTGTGGAGTCTGTCACAGTCGGATTCCTCCACCTGTTGGTCAATAATTGGATCGATCTCCTGAACCAGTGGCCGCGGATCTACCGGCGTGTGTTGTTACCGAACTGAGGAATGAATCCATTAACGGAGCCGCTCTGCTGCCGGATCCTAAGTTGTCCCTGCATTCCTTCTGCAACCCTCCTCATCCCCATCAGATGCCGAGTTCCCAGAGCCCTGGTTAAACGCGGCCGGTCACGGTTAAGTCTGTGAAACCGGCCCCATCAGAGACTGTGAGCGGGGTTAACTGTAGATAGGACCATTCCGCCTATTGTAGCGGGCGGCTGCTCGTTCCCTCCCCTCCCTTTACCCCGCCCGTCGCCTTATCTCCTCTCCCCTGAAGCAGGCAGGTCGGGCACAGTCGGAGCCGGGTCTGACATTGTTAAACCTGCAGCCGCGCACCGACTCCAACACTCCTGATCTCCAGCTGAAAGTGGAGCCGGTGTTCAGCCCCAGAGACCGTGTTCAGTAATGCCCAGTGTCCGCTCCCCTTCTCTTTCTGCAGTGAATTTAGTGGCGATTGTGATCCTGTCCTGGGGAAAGTGCGGCCTCTCCACCTGCACCACTCGCTACCTGGTGGCCATGGCAGCGGCCGATCTACTCACCCTGATCACCGAGGTCATTTTGTATAATATCCGATACCATTACTTTTATTGGTGTTTCCTGGCCATCACCCCTGTGTGCAGTGTTAACGCTGTACTGAGGACTGCAGCTGCAGACTGTTCTGTCTGGTTCACCGTCACTTTCACCTTTGATCGCTTTGTCGCATTTGTTGCCAGAAGCTGAAAACTAAATATTGCACCGGGAAAACTGCGGCTGCGGTTCTCGCAACAGCCGGCGTTCTGCTGTGTCTGAAAAACGTTCCCGCTACTTCACACTGGAACACCGGATAATCATCGACAATGTCCGTGGGGCTGTGCCCCGGTGGACAGTTATTACACTGACCCCGGGTGGGTGACATTTGACTGGATCGACACGGTTTTAACTCCGTTCCTCCCTTTCGCTGTGATCCTGCTGCTCAACGCTCTGACAGTCCGGCACATTTTAGTGGCCAGTCGGGTCCGTCAGGGGCTGAGGGGTGAGAGCAAGGGGGAGAAGCGCAGTGACCCGGAGATGGAGAGCAGGAGGAGGTCTGTGGTTTTACTCTTCACCATCTCCGGCAGCTTCATCTCCTGTGGCTGACGGTGGTTGTAAACTTCGTCTATTATCAGATCACAGGGATTGAGATGATATGAATGATTCCCAACATATCTTTCAGTACGTCGGGTATTTGCTGAGGAATCTCAGCTGCTGCACCAACACATTTATTTACGCGGCGACCCAGTCCAAGTTCAGGGAGCAGGTGAAGAGCGCGGTGAAATATCCGCTCACCTCAGCGCTGCGGCTCATTAATAAACCGCGCCCTGAGCGCATCCCAGAGGGCGGCCGCAGTCTCTCCGCTCCGGGCTCCGGCTCCTCACATTCACCGCCGCATCTTCCAGCTGTCAGTCCCCGGGCGGATGATCCCATCGCCGGCCCCGCTCCGGGACCCCAGCCCCTCACATTCACCCAATCGCCCCCTTGCTCAAAGATGCAGATTAAGCAGGAAAAATAACACCATTGCCTGTCATATATATTGATCATTTTTAATGACAGTCCCTGATCATTGAAGTGTTTATTTCAGTATCTACCCCCTCATGCTCACCCCCCCCCTCCCCCTCCACACTGGGGACCGGTCAGGGGTAGGTTG
>NW_027601343.1:0-6225 GCF_053455715.1 Rhinoraja longicauda | reverse complement strand
TGGTCGGTGTGGGCGGGTGGGACTAGTGTAGATGGGGCATGTTGGTCGGTGTGGGCGGGTGGGACTAGTGTAGATGGGGCATGTTGGTCGGTGTGGGCAGGTGGGACTAGTGTAGATGGGGCATGTTGGTCGGTATGGGACTAGTGTAGATGGGGCATGTTGGTCGGTGTGGGCGGGTGGGACTAGTGTAGATGGGGCATGTTGGTCGGTGTGGGCAGGTGGGACTAGTGTAGATGGGGCATGTTGGTCGGTATGGGACTAGTGTAGATGGGGCATGTTGGTCGGTGTGGCCGGGTGGGACTAGTGTAGATGGGGCATGTTGGTCGGTGTGGGACTAGTGTAGATGGGGCATGTTGGTCGGTGTGGTCGGTATGGGACTAGTGTAGATGGGGCATGTTGGCCGGTGTGGGCAAAGGTGGGACTAGTGTAGATGGGGCATGTTGGTCGGTGTGGGACTAGTGTAGATGGGGCATGTTGGTCAGTGTGGGCAAAGGTGGGACTAGTGTAGATGGGGCATGTTGGTCGGTGTGGGCAAAGGTGGGACTAGTGTAGATGGGGCATGTTGGTCAGTGTGGGCGGGTGGGATTAGTGTAGATGGGGCATGTTGGTCGGTGTGGGACTAGTGTAGATGGGGCATGATGGTCGGTGTGGGCAGGTTGGGCCGAAGGGCCTGTTTCCACACTGTATCACTCTATGACTCTATAACAGGATTGCATGTCTAACATTGGATTAGAAATGCATTGGATTAGAAATGCATCGCAGTACTTTGTCCTGGGATATTGTGCATGGGCTCTAAGGTCGTGCCGGCTGCATTAGTGCAATTGCAGATCTTTGGTGCTGCATTGATGAGTAACAGGGTTGCATGTGACACTAATGGATTGGATTAGAAATGCATCGTGGTACTTTGTCCTGGGATATTGTGCATGGGCCCTAAGGTCGCCCCGGCTGCATTGGTACCACTGCAAATCTTTGGTGCTGCATTGGTGAGAAACAGCGTTGCATCTCAAACTAATGCACTGGATTAGAAATGCATCGCGGTACTTTTTCCTGGGATATTGTGCATGGGCCCTAAGGTCGCCCCGGCTGCATTGGTACCACTGCAAATCTTTGGTGCTGCATTGGTGCAAAACAGCGTTGCATCTCAAACTAATGTATTGGATTAGAAATGCATCGCGGTAATTTGGTCTGAGGTGTTGTGCATGGATTGTAAAGTTGCACCAGCTGCATTAGTGCCACTGCGCAGCTTGCGTGATGCATTGGTGAGCAACAAGGTTGTATGTGACACTAATGAATTGGATTAGAAATGCATCCCGGAACTTTGCCCTGAGATATTGTGCATGGATCAAAAAGTCGTGCCGGCTGCATTGGTGCCACTGCAAATGTTTGTTGCTGCATTGGTGCTACTGCAAATGTTTGGTGCTGCATTGATGCTACTGCAAATGTTTGGTGCTGCATTGGTGAGCAAGAGGGTTGCATCTGAAATTGTTGCATTAGATTAAAAATGCATCGCGGGACTTTATTCGGCGGATCTGTGCCTAGGCCCCAGTGCAGGCCCGGCTGCATTAGTGCCAGTAGTGCAACTGAGGCATTGCATTGCCGAGCACCGACCCCACCCCACGCAAACCACTCTGCGCGGCATCAAACTCACCCGACAGGCCCCCGAAAGCGGCGGTGGCCGGCTGCTTGAAGACGACAGTCCAGCAGATGAAGGCCGAGAGGCCGAAAACAACCCCCATCGTTGCATAGGTCAGCTTCAGCCAGTGCTGGCGGAAATCCATGCAGAATGAAGGGGGGGTTGCATTGGTTATAATGCACCCACCCACCCTTGTTGCACCCCTTCCCCCCTTGCAAGGGGGGGGATTGCAAGTCTTGCCCGCCCCTTACAAAAATCCGGAACCGCGGGGCAGGCCCGGCTTCCCGGGACGGTATAGGTAGAAATGCAGCCGCAGCGCCACCTGGCTGGACTGGAGGGGTCACTGCGGGCTTGGGAGGACCAGGCTGCGGCGCCACCAGCAGGCCGAGAGGGTGCATTGCAAGTCTGGGATTGGGAGGACCAGGCTGCAGCGCCACAAACAGGCCGAGAGGGTGCATTGCAGGTTTGGCAGGACCATGCTGCAGCGCCACAAACAGGCCGAGAGGGTGCATTGCAGGTTTGGCAGGACCAGGCTGCAGCGCCACCAACAGGCCGAGAGGGTGCATTGCACGTCTGGGATTGGGAGGACCAGGCTGCAGCACCACCAACAGGCCGAGAGGGTGCATTGCAGGTCTGGGATTGGGAGGACCAGGCGGCAGCGCCACCAACAGGCCGCGAGGGTGCATTGCAGGCCTGGGATTGGGAGGACTCGTTGCCTGGGGCTTGGAGGACCAAAGGTTGCAGCGCCATCCAGAGGCGACTAGTGGCATTGATTGCAGGGCAAAAATTGGCCATTCGGCCCTTCTAGCCTGTACGCACCGCCATTCATTGTGATCGCGGCCGACCGTCCACAATCAGTACCCCGTTCCTGCCTTCTCCCCATACCCCCTGACTCCGCTATCCTTAAGAGCTCTACCTAGCTCTCTCTCAATAAACAATAAACAACAGGTGCAGGAGGAGGCCATTCGGCCCTTCGAGCCCGTACGCACCGCCATTCACTGTGATCGCGGCTGACCGTCCACAATCAGTACCCCGTGCCTGCCTTCTCCCCGTACCCCTTGATCCCACTAGCCCCTAGAGCTCTATCTAACTCTCTCTTAAACCCATCCAGTGAATCGGCCTCCACTGCCCTCTGTGGCAGAGAATCCCACACATTCACAACTGCAAACGTTCCTCCTCACCTCAGTTTTAAACGGCCTCCCCTTTATTCTTAGACTGTGTGGCCCCTGGTTCTGGACTCGCCCAACATTGGGAACATGTTTCCTGCATCGAGCTTGTCCAGTCCTTTTATAATTTTACACGTCTCTATAAGATCCCCCTCTCGTCCTTCTAAACTCCAGTGAATACAAGCCCAGTCGACCCAATCTTTCCTCGTACGACAGTCCCGCCATCCCGGGGATTAACCTGGTGAACCTACGCTGCACTGCCTCAATAGCAAGGACGTCCTTCCTCAAACTAGGAGACCAAAACTGCACACAGTACTCCAGGTGTGGTCTCACCTGGGCCCTGTACAACTGTTAGCCTTCATACCAAGAGGATTTGAGTATAGGAGTAAAGAGGTCCATCTGCAGTTGTACAGGGCCCTGGTGAGACCACACCTGGAGTACTGTGTGCAGTTTTGGTCTCCTAATTTGAGGAAGGAAGTCCTTGCTATTGAGTCTAGGAGCAAAGTGGTCCTTCTGCAGTTGTACAGGGCCCTGGTGAGACCACACCTGGAGTACTGTGTGCAGTTTTGGTCTCCTAGTTTGAGGAAGGACGTCCTTGCTATTGAGGGCGTGCAGCGTAGGTTTACTAGGTTAATTCCCGGAATGGCGGGACTGTCATATGTTGAAAGACTGGAGCGACTGGGCTTGTATACACTGGAATTTAGAAGGATGAGAGGAGATCTTATTGAAACGTATAAGATTATTAAGGGGTTGGACACGTTAGAGGCAGGAAACATGTTCCCAATGTTGGGGGAGTCCAGAACCAGGGGCCACACAGTTTAAGAATAAGGGGTCGGCCATTTAGAACGGAGATGAGGAAAAACTTTTTCAGTCAGAGAGTTGTGAATCTGTGGAATTCTCTGCCTCAGAAGGCAGTGGAGGCCAATTCTCTGAATGCATTCAAGAGAGAGCTGGATAGAGCTCTTCAGGATAGCGGAGTCAGGGGGTATGGGGAGAAGGCAGGAACGGGGTACTGATTGAGAGTGATCAGCCATGATCGCATTGAATGGCGGTGCGTACAGGCTCGAAGGGCTGAATGGCCTCCTCCTGCACCTATTGTCTATTGCCTATTGTCTATTGTCTATTGTCTATTAAGGATAGCGGAGTGAGGGGGTATGGGGAGAAGGCAGGAACGGGGTACTGATTGAGAATGATCAGCCATGATCACATTGAATGGCGGTGCGTAGAGGCTCGAAGGGCCGAATGGCCTCCTCCTGCACCTATTGTCTGTTGTCACTGGAACACGGACACATTTGATTTGGAGTTAAATATTTTAATTCACTACACCAAGTAAATAAAGTACAATACACAGGAAAGGAATACAGATCCTGGTTTAAATCGAAGGTAGACACAGAGGGCTGGAGTAACTCAGCGGGTCGGGCAGCATCTGTGGAGAACATGGATAGGTGACGTTTCACAGAGTGCTGGAGTAACTCAGCGGGTCAGGCAGCATCTGTGGGGAGAAGGAATGGGTGGTGGTTGACTAGGGTTGGGTTGAGTTGGGTGGAGATTGAGTTGGGTTGGGTTGGGTTGAGTTGGGTGGAGATTGAGTTGAGTTGAGTTGAGTTGGGTTGGGTTGGGTTGGGTTGAGTTGGGTTGGGTTGAATTGAGTTGGGTTGGGTTGGGTTGAGTTGGGTGGGGATTGAGTTGGGTTGGGTTGGGTTGAGTTGGGTTGGGTTGGGTTGAGTTGGGTTGGGTTGGGTTGAGTTGGGTTGAATTGAGTTGGGTTGAGTTGAGTTGAGTTGGGTTGGGTTGAGTTAGGTTGAGTTGAGTTGGGTTGGGTTGAGTTGAGTTGGGTTGAGTTGGGTTGGGTTGAGTTAGGTGACGTTTCACAGAGTGCTGGAGTAACTCAGCGGGTCAGGCAGCATCTGTGGGGAGAAGGAATGGGTGGTGGTTGACTGGGGTTGGGTTGAGTTGGGTGGAGATTGAGTTGGGTTGGGTTGAGTTGAGTTGGGTTGGGTTGGGTTGAGTTGGGTGGAGATTGAGTTGGGTTGGGTTGGGTTGAGTTGGGTTGGGTTGGGTTGAGTTGGGTTGGGTTGGGTTGAGTTGGGTTGAATTGAGTTGGGTTGAGTTGAGTTGAGTTGGGTTGGGTTGAGTTAGGTTGAGTTGAGTTGGGTTGGGTTGAGTTGAGTTGGGTTGAGTTGGGTTGGGTTGAGTTAGGTGACGTTTCACAGAGTGCTGGAGTAACTCAGCGGGTCAGGCAGCATCTGTGGGGAGAAGGAATGGGTGGTGGTTGACTGGGGTTGGGTTGAGTTGGGTGGAGATTGAGTTGGGTTGGGTTGAGTTGAGTTGGGTTGGGTTGGGTTGAGTTGGGTGGAGATTGAGTTGGGTTGGGTTGGGTTGAGTTGGGTTGGGTTGGGTTGAGTTGGGTTGGGTTGGGTTGAGTTGGGTTGAATTGAGTTGGGTTGAGTTGAGTTGAGTTGGGTTGGGTTGAGTTAGGTTGAGTTGAGTTGGGTTGGGTTGAGTTGGGTTGAGTTGGGTTGGGTTGAGTTAGGTGACGTTTCACAGAGTGCTGGAGTAACTCAGCGGGTCAGGCAGCATCTGTGGGGAGAAGGAATGGGTGGTGGTTGACTAGGGTTGGGTTGAGTTGGGTGGAGATTGAGTTGGGTTGGGTTGAGTTGAGTTGGGTTGGGTTGGGTTGAGTTGGGTGGAGATTGAGTTGGGTTGGGTTGGGTTGAGTTGGGTTGGGTTGGGTTGAGTTGGGTTGGGTTGAGTTGGGTTGAATTGAGTTGGGTTGAGTTGAGTTGAGTTGGGTTGGGTTGAGTTAGGTTGAGTTGAGTTGGGTTGGGTTGAGTTGAGTTGGGTTGAGTTGGGTTGGGTTGAGTTAGGTGACGTTTCACAGAGTGCTGGAGTAACTCAGCGGGTCAGGCAGCATCTCTGGAGAGAAGGAATGGGTGGAGATTGAGTTGGGTTGGGTTGGGTTGAGTTGAGTTGGGTTGGGTTACGTGATGTTTCACAGAGTGCTGGAGTAACTCAGCGGGTTAGGCAGCATCTGTGGAGAACATGGATAGGTGATGTTTCACAGAAACCGAGGATCTCGGGGAAAACCCACGCAGGTCACGGGGAGAACGTGCAAACTCCGTACAGACAGCGCCCGCGGTCGGGATGGAACCCGGGTTTCTGGCACCGTGAGTCAGCAACCCTACTGGGAACAGAGTCTCTTGCCCAGAGTAGGGGAATCGAGGACCAGAGGACACAGGGTTCAAGGTGAAGGGGAAAGATTTAATAGGAACCTGAGGGGCAACTTTTCCACACAGAGGGTGGTGGGTGAATGGAACGAGCTGCCGGAGGAGGTAGTTGAGGCTGGGACTATCCCAACGTTTAAGAGATACTTGGACAGGTACATGGATAGGACGGGTTTGGAGGGATGTGGGCCAAACGCGGGCA
>NW_027601341.1:284516-312500 GCF_053455715.1 Rhinoraja longicauda | reverse complement strand
GGACCTCTTTGCTCCTATACTCAACTCCTCTTGTTATGAAGGCCAACATGCCATTGGCTTTCTTCACTGCCTGCTGTACCTGCATGCTTCCTTTCAGTGACTGATGCACTAGGACACCCAGATCTCATTGTACGTCCCCTTTTCCTAACTTGGCACCATTCAGATAATAATCTGCCTTCCTATTCTTACCACCAATCTGGCCACTCACACAACCTGTCCAAGTCACCTTGCATACTCATCACACCTCACACTGCCACCCAGCTTTGTGTCATCTGCAAATTTGCTGATATTGCTTTTAATCCCTTCATCTAAGGTAGATTTAGCTCTTTGGGCTAACGGAATCAATGGATATGGGGAAAAAGCAGGAACAGGGTACTGATTGTGGATGATCAGCCATGATCACATTGAACGGTGGTGCTGGCTCGAAGGGCCAAATGGCCTCCTCCTGCACCTATTGTCTATGTAATGCTCAATTGTAATCATGTACAGTCGTTCCACTGACTGGATAACACGCAACAAAGCTTTGCATTGCACCTCGGTACACATGACACTAAACTAAACCGAGTACAGGTACCAACAATATAGGTAGGATAAGGGAAGAGGTCCTGAAAGGAGAATTTAGGGGGCTAGGAAGAGAGTTAAAAAAAAGGACTTCCAAAGTGATAATCTCAGGCTTACTGCCTGTGCCACGCGATAGTGAGAATAAGAATGGAGTGGGGTGGAGGATAAATACGTGGCTGAGGGACTGGTGCAGGGAGCAGGGATTCAAGTTTCTGGATCATTGGGACCTCTTCTGGGGGAAGTATGACTTGTACAAAAAGGACGGGTTGCATCTGAACCTGAGGGGAACCAATATCCTGGCGGGGAGATTTGCTAAGGTAATTGCGGAGACTTTAAACTAGTACGGTTGGGGGGAGGGATTCAAACACAGATAGCTAATAGGCAGTGTGTGAGGCAGGAGGCAGAAAAGGGAAACACTCAGACATAATATGTAGGAGAGAAAGAAGGGAAAAGAAATAATCTGAGAATAAGAAATGATGGGTCCCTTAAATGTGTATATTTTAATGCTAGGAGCATTGTAAGAAAGGTGGATGAGTTTAGAGCCTGGATTGACATCTGGAAGTATGATGTTGTGGCGATCAGTGAAACATGGTTGCAGGAGGGTTGCGATTGGCAATTAAATATTCCAGGATTTCATTGTTTCAGATGTGATAGAATCGGAGGGGCAAGAGGTAGGGGTGTTGCATTGCTTGTCAGGGAGGATATCACAGCAGTGCTTTGGCAGGACAGACTAGAAGGCTCGATTAGGGAGGCTGTTTGGGTGGAACTCAGAAATGAGAAAGGCTTAGCAACACTTATAGGGGTGTATTATAGACCGCCAAATAGGGAACGAGAATTGGAAGAGCAAATATGTAAGGAAATAGCAGATATTGAATTGAGGGACAAAGGTTTAGGGGTAACATGAGGGGGAATTTCTTTACTCAGAGGGTTGTGGCTGTATGGAATGGACTTCCAGTGGAAGTGGTGGAGGCTGGCTCGATTTTATTATTTAAGAGTAAATTGGATAGGTATATGGATAGGAGGGGATTGGAGGGTTATGGTCTGAGTGCAGGTAGATGAGACTAGGTCAGGGAGAATGGTCGGCGTGGACTGGTAGGGCCGGACAGGCCTGTTTCCATGCTGTAGTTGTTATATGTTATTATATGTTATATTAGTAGTAAGCACAGAGTAGTGATTGTGGGTGATTTCAATTTTCCATACATAGACTGGGAATCACATTCTGTTAAAGGGCTGGATGGTTTGGAGTTTGTAAAATGTGTGCAGGATAGCTTTTTGCAGCAATACGTAGAGGTACCTACCAGAGAAGGGGCAGTGTTGGACCTCTTGTTAGGTGACGAAAGGTATGTGTTGAGGAGCACTTTGGGTCTAGTGATCACAATGCCATTAGTTTCAATATAATTATGGAGAAGGTCAAATCTGGACCAAGGGTTGAGATTTTGGATTGGAGAAAGGCTAATTTTGAGGAGATGAGAAAGGATTTAAAAGGAGTGAAATGGGACATTTTGTTTTATGAAAAGAATATAATAGAGAAATGGAGGATATTTAAAGGTGAAATTTTGAGAGTACAGAGTCTTTATGTCCCTGTTCGGTGGAAAGGAAAGAATAATCATTTGAAAGAGCCGTGGTTTTCCAGGGAAATTGGACACTTGGTTCGGAAAAAGAGGGAGATATACAATAAATATAAGCGGCAGGGAGTAAATGAGGTTCTTGAGGAATATAAAGAATGTAAAAGGAATCTTAAGAAGGAAATTAGAAAAGCGAAAAAAAGATATGAGGTTGCTTTGGCAAGTAATGTAAAAGTAAACGTGTAGGGCGGCACGGTAGCACAGCGGTAGAGTTGCTGCTTTACAGCGAATGCAGCGCTCAGGTTCGATCCTGACTACGGGTGCTGCACTGTAAGGAGTTTGTACGTTCTCCCCGTGACCTGCGTGGGTTTTCTCCGAGATCTTCGGTTTCCTCCCACACTCCAAAGACGTACAGGTATGTTGGTTAATTGGCTGGGTAAATGTAAAAATTGACCCTAGTGGGTGTAGGATAGTGTTAATGTACGGGGATCGCTGGGCGGCACGGACTTGGTGGGCCGAAAAGGACTGTTTCCGGCTGTATATATATGATATGATATGATATGATAAACCCCAAGGGGTTCTACAGATATGTCAATAGTAAAAGGATAGCGAGGGATAAAATTGGTCCATTAGAGAGTCGGAGTGGACAGCTATGTGCTGAACCGGAAGAAATGGGGGAGATATTAAAATTTTATTTTCTTCGGTATTCACCGAGGAGAAGGATATTGAATTATGTGAGGTAAGCGAAACAATTAGAGTAGTGATGGAAATTATGAGGATCAAAGAAGAGGAGGTATGGACACTTTTGAAAAATATAAAAGTGGATAAGTCTCCAGGTCCTGATAGGATATTCCCTAGGACATTGAGGGAAGATAGTGCAGAAATAGTAGGGGCTATGACGGAAATATTTAAAACGTCATTAGAAACGGGGATGGTGCCGGAAGATTGGCGCATTGCGCATGTTGTGCCTTTGTTTAAAAAAGGTTCTAAAAGTAAACCTAGCAATTGTAGACCTGTTAGTTTGACGTCTGTGGTGGGAAAATTAATGGAAAGGATACTTAGGGACAATATATACAATCACATGGATAAACAAGGCCTGATTAGAAACAGTCAACATGGATTTGTGCCTGGAAGGTCATGTTTGACTAATCTTCTTGAATTTTTTGAAGAGGTTACCAGGGAAATTGATAAGGGCAAGGCTGTGGATGTTGTCTATATGGACTTCAGTAAGGCATTTGACAAGGTTCCACATGGAAGGTTGATTAAGAAGGTTAAATCGTTGGGTATTAATAGTGAGGTTGCAAGATGGATTCAACAATGGCTGAATGGGAGATACCAGAGGGTAATGGTTGACAACTGTATGTCAGGTTGGAGGCCAGTGTCTAGTGGAGTACCCCAAGGATCTGTGTTGGGTCCACTGTTGTTTGTCATTTACATTAATGATCTGGATGAAGGTGTGGCAAATTGGATTAGTAAGTATGCAGATGATACTAAGATAGGTGGTGTAGTTAATAATGAAGTAGATTTTCAAAGTCTACAGAGAGACTTGGGCCTTTTGGAAGGGTGGGCTGAAAGATGGCAGATGGAGTTTAATGCTGATAAGTGTGAGGTGCTGCATTTTGGTAGGACAAATCAAAATAGGACGTACAGGGTAAATGGTAGGGAATTGAGGAATGCAGTGGAACAGAGGGATCTGGGAATAACTGTGCATTGTTCCCTGAAGGTGGAATCTCATGTGGATAGGGTGGTGAAGAAGGTGTTTGGTATGCTTGCCTTTATAAATCAGAGCATCGAATATAGAAGTTGGGATGTAATGTTGAAATTGTACAGGGCATTGGTGAGGCCGAATCTGGAGTATGGTGTGCAGTTCTGGTTGCCAAATTATAGGAAGGATGTCGACAAAATGGAGAGGGTACAGAGGAGGTTTACTAGAATGTTGCGTGGGTTTCAGCACTTAAGCTACAGAGAGAGGTTGAACAGGCTGGGTCTTTATTCTTTGGAGCGTAGAAGGTTAAGGGGGGACTTGATAGAGGTTTTTAAATTTTTAAGAGGGACGGACAGAGTTGACATGGGTAGGCTTTTCCCTTTGAGAGTGGGGAAGATTCCAACAAGGGGACATAACTTCAGAATTAAGGGACAAAAGTTTAGGGGTAACATGAGGGGTAACTTCTTTACTCAGAGGGTGGTGGCTGTATGGAATGAGCTTCCGGTGGAAGTGGTGGAGGCAGGCTCGATTTTATTATTTAAGAGTAAATTGGATAGGTATATGGATAGGAGGGGATTGGAGGGTTATGGTCTGAGAGCAGGTAGATGAGACTAGGTCAGAGAGAGTGGTCGGCGTGGACTGGTAGGGCCGAACGGGCCTGTTCCTGTGCTGTAGTTGTTATATGGTTATATGGTTATTGTAAGCATTACCAACTCAAGATGGTGATACCTGGAGGGCATATTGTGAAGATCTGTATAAAGATATTCCAATAAATGAAATAAACTCAAACTACTCTTATATCAGAGATAAACTCCAAATATTAGAAACAACAATTAGAGACTATCAAAACCCTCTCGACTTCCCAATCACTCCAGAAGAATTGGCCATAAAAATAAAATCTCTCCACTCAAAAAAAGCTTGTGGTCCAGACAGCATTAAAAATGAAATGCTTAAGTCTAGCACTCCGGAGATGCAGAACATAATGCTTAGGTTGTTCAACATCATATTACGTTCAGGTTATTTCCCCAATATTTGGTGTCAAGGGCTTATTTTGCCCATTTATAAGAGTGGAAACAAATCAGATCCAAACAATTATCATGGCATCTGTGTCAGGAGTTGCCTTGGGAAGTTATTCTGCAGTATTATCAATAACAGAATGCAGGATTTCCTTAGCAAATATAATATTCTCAGTAAAAACCAAATTGGCTTCCTTCCAAAACACCGCCCTACTGACCATATCTATACGGTCACTCTCTCATTGAAAAACATGTACATCAAGCAAAAAATGGGAACATATTTGCCTGTTTTATTGACTTTAAGAAAGCATTTGACTCTATTTGGCACAAAGGGCTTTATTACAAACTTCTCCATTGTGGTATAGGAGGAAAGGTATACGACCTTATTAAATCAATGTATTTGAATAATAAATGTGGTGTCAAAATTGGGAACAAATGCACTGATCTCTTCACCCAGAGAAGACTGCAATCTGAGCCTGTTTAATGTGTACATAATGCGTGCATAAACGATTTGGCAGTAAAGTTGGACCAGAGCACAGCGCCAGGCCTCTGTCTTCTGGACGGAGAGGTAAAATCCCTGCTTTATGCGGATGACTTGGTTTCGTTGTCTCCCACAGAACAGGGACTTCAGCAACAGTTAGACCTACTCGATGATTACTGCCAACATTGGGCCCTGGCAGTAAATCTAAAGTAAACCAACATCATGGTTTTTCATAAAAGACCCAGATGTCAGGAAGACAAATATCAATTCACTCTCAATGGTATCATTATCGAACACACTATGAGATACACTAACCTTGGTCTGACTATTGCAGCATCAGGGAGCTTTAGCATGGCAGTGAATGCACTAAAAGAGAAAGCTCGAAGAGCCCTGTATGCAATAGAAAGAAGATTCCACAACATCCAAATTCCAAATAAACTCTGGCTTAAAATATTTGCCAGTGCAATTCAGCCCATTGTGCTTTATGGTAGTGAAGTATGGGGTCCACTCAGTCACCACAGCTATACTAAATGGGAAAAACACACAACAGAGGCCCTACATGTGGAATTTTGTCGGAACATCCTCCGCACCCAAAGGAAAACACCAACAAACGCATATAGGGCGGAATTAGGTAGATACCCACTGATAATAAATATCCAGAAACCAGCACTAAAGTTTTGGAATCACCTTAAATCTAGTCCCCCAGACACTCTCCCGTTCAAAGCCTTCCAAACCCAAGAAGGGAACCCAGAAAAGAGCTCCCTGTGTCAGTTGGTATTGAGACTCACTACCCCTACTCAGTTAAACCTTGACCAGTCTCAGATCAACACTGCTTTCCAATCACCAGTTAGAGTGAACCAAATTATTAAACAACGCAAAGAAATCTACCTGGAACATTGGGATAAAGTCACTAAAAGCCAAAGCAGACTAGAGTGCTACCGTGCCCTAAAAAGAGATTATAAATTGGCAAACTATTTCTCAACTGTTAGAGACATAAAGCAGAGACAGACCCTCACCAAGTACAGGTTAAGTGACCATCATTTGGCAGTTGAAAAAGGAAGACAGAAGAGATCTTGGCAACCAAGAGAAGATAGAATATGTGGTCACTGTTTGACAGATGAGGTTGAAACAGAAATGCACTTCCTCTTAAAATGCAAACAACTCGATAAAATAAGGAAAATATATCTTGAAAAACTCAGTCTGGCAACTCCAGATTTTAAAGAACTAGACGATATATCAAAACTAAAAATAATCCTTGGAGAAGGAAATACGGCCCATCTTGGCCCACAATACGTAACAGCATGCCACACCCTGAGACCAACATGTACACATACAGAGACACACACACAGACACAATACGTAACAGCACGCCACACCCTGAGAGACCAACATGTACACATACAGAGACACACACAGAGACACAATACGCAACAGCATGCCACACCCTGAGAGACCAACATGTATACATACAGAGACACACACACAGACACAATACGTAACAGCACGCCACACCCTGAGAGACCAACATGTACACATACAGAGACACACACAGAGACACAATACGCAACAGCATGCCACACCCTGAGAGACCAACATGTACACATACAGAGACACACACACAGACACAATACGTAACAGCACGCCACACCCTGAGAGACAGTGAATGACCAACATGTACACATACAGAGACACACACAGAGACACAATACGTAACAGCATGCCACACCCTGAGAGACCAACATGTACACATACAGAGACACACACACAGACACAATACGTAACAGCACGCCACACCCTGAGACCAACATGTACACATACACTCACAAACACAGAGACACAATACGTAACAGCATGCCACACCCTGAGAGACAGTGAATGACCAACATGTACACATACACTCACACATGTACACATGTACCAACATGTACACACACACTCACACATGTACCAACATGTACACATACACTCATACACACAGAGACACTAAGCAAATTAATATCGACCTACTAAACGTGCCACCTTGCTGTGCTGTTTACAACTGCAAGAACCAGTAGCAATCAATAAAAGGATATAAATGTATTATATATATATATGTACAGGGACATATCGCCCTGTATTATATGTATTATATATAAGAAAATAACTGCAGATGCTGGTACAAATCGAATTATTCACAAAATGCTGGAGTAACTCAGCAGGTCGGGCAGCATCTCGGGAGAGAAGGAATGGGTGACGTTTCGGGTCGAGACCCTTCTTCAGACTGATGTCAGGGGGGCGGGACAAAGGAAGGATATAGGTGGAGACAGGAAAATAGAGGGAGATCTGGGAAGGAGGAGGGGAAGAGAGGGACAAATTACATATAATACGATTCATTTTATGTTTTTTAACAAACAATTTATTTTAAAGAAAAAACGCGTGAGCGGGAGGAGGGGGTGGAGGTGGGGGGATGGGGGAGTGGCGGTCAGGGAAGATGGGAGAGTGGGGGTAGATAGAGGAGGATAAGGGGGATTGAATAGGGGGTTGACGGTGCTACACCAATACAGGAGAGGCTTTGGGTCCAAGGCTCCTCAGTCACACCCTCTCCCCTTCCTTGTACTGCCTTTAATTGCGCTCCCCCTCCCCTGGAGGAGCACGGCTCCACAGTGAAACATAGAAAGTAGGTGCAGGAGTAGGCCATTCGGCCCTTCGATCATGCACCGCCATTCAATATGGTCATTGCTGATCATCAAACTCAGTATCCCGACCTGCCTTCTCTCCATACCCCCTGATCCCAATAGCCACAAGGGTCACATCTAACTCCCTCTTAAATATAGCCAATGAACTGGCCTCAACTACCCTCTGTGGCAGAGAATTCCACAGATTCTCCACTCTCTGTGTGAAAAAAAACTTTCTCATCTCGGTCCTAAAAGACTTCCCCCTTATCCTTAAACTGTGACCCTTTGTTCTGGACTTCCCCAACATCGGGAACAATCTTCCTGCATCTAGCCTGTCCGACCCCTTAAGAATTTTAGAGTGAAGGAGAAAGAAGATGGCCGCTGGATGGATGGTGTCAGTGGCTCCCTCTCCCCGTTCCCCTCCCCCACCCCATTCCCTCCGCCCCCTCCTCCTCTCCCCCCCCCCCCCCCACTGAGATTGATTTTCATTTTTTTTAACAGGCAATTTATTTTAAAGAAAAAACGCGATTTCCCCAGGTCACAATGGAAATCCTACGAGGACGGGCCCAACTTGGTCTAGTATGTATTATATATATACAGGGACATATCGCCCTGTATTATATGTATTATATATATATATGTACAGGGACATATCGCCCCATGCATTGTAGACTTGTATTTATATTCATGCCTTTAAATATATATGTTATGTTCTATACTTTGGCAATATAATGATGTGTCTTATCATGATAATAAAGAGAAGAGAGAAAGAGAGAGTGTTAATATGATGTTAAGAAGAGAGAGAGAGAGAGAGAGAGAGAGAGAGAGAGAGAGAGAGAGAGAGAGAGAGAGAGAGAGAGAGAGAGAGGAGAGAGAGAGAGAGAGAGAGAGAGGAGAAGAGAGAGAGAGAGAGAGAGAGAGAGAGAGAGAGAGAGAGAGAGAGAGAGAGAGAGAGAGAGAGAGAGGAGAGAGAGAGAGAGAGGAGAGAGAGAGAGAGAGAGAGAGAGAGAGAGAGAGAGAGAGAGAGAGGTTGTGTTGCTCTCTGCTCCGGTGGCTGAGAGGATTGAAGCAACCTTTGAAGTTTGTGTCGAAGGAAGAGGGACAGAGGCAGTGGGAGTTCGAAGTTTGAGTGAACGTTGGACTTCGGAAACTTTCCTTTGTCGAAGGATTTCTCCATTTAGTGAGGAACTCCAGCGCTTGTCTGCAGAGCTGTGGGAGCGGCAGTGGCTGGCGGATTGCCAATCGTACCTGGAGACTGGGAGTTGGGAAGATGTGGTGTTTGTGTCGATTCTAGCTCCACAATCCAGCTTCCATACCATTGTGCCCGGACTGGGACTTCGGGCTCAACAAAGAGAAGGTACTTTTCAAAATCTGGCAGATTCCGGAGGGGCTCGAAAGGCCTCAGAAAGCCCCAAAAGCTGCACTCGGCGGTGAGGATAAGCGTGGGCGTGTTCCCTTGCTCGACTGGAGAGAACTGCTTCTGCTGCTCTTTAGACTGAGACTGACTCTGAGAGCGTTTTTGAGCGAGGACTGCTGTTGTTTCGGGTATTGTTCTGTACCCCTGTCAGGATGGCAGCAGCTCGGGCTCGGGGTCGGGGTCGGAGCTACGCAGGTGTGGCTTCGGCTGCGGCTCCGGAGTCACTCGAGGAGGAGCCCTATGTCAACTTGGGGGGGCTCGAGTACGGGATCACGGTCCAAACCGGGGACCGGTGGTCCAAGGAGGAATTAGCGGAGAGCCTGTTTGATCTCTTCAAGAAGGACGAGATTGCCTCTGCTGAGGTTGGATGGGGTAAATGTCAGTTCATCCTAAAGGAACAGCAGGATGTGGCCCTAGCTTTGGAGAATGGGCTTATAGTGGGGGGGATCTTTGTACCGGTGGAACCATGGGTGTCCACTGTGCGACCGGTTCTCCTGCGCAACGTTCCCACTTTCATCCGGGATGCGCTCCTTGGCCCACACCTGGCAGAGATTGGGGAGGTGCGGTCCAGGCTGACTAGGCTTAAACAGACCTGGAGCAGCAGCACTCGTCTCCAAAGGAGCTATACATTTAAGAGGCGGGTGTACATGGAAGTAGGATTAGGGATGGGCGCGGAGGGAAGTTTTGTCGTTAAGAATGCGGGGCTCCAATACCGCGTGTATTGGAGTTGGGGGGAAGCACGGTGTCATGCGTGTAAAGAGTTCAGGCACTTCCGCAGGGATTGTCCCAATGGCCGGGGTGCTGCGAGAAATCCCAATGCTGCAGCCCAGGAAAACACTGCTGGCCCACCCAGGGCTGCCAGTTCCACCTCAGTGACCCGGGGAGATACTGCTGGCCCACCCGGGGCTGCTGGTTCCACCTTGGCGGCCCAGGGCAGCACTGCCCCTCGACCCCCATGTCCTGCACCTGCGGCGGAGCTTGGCGGAGAGGTGCAGGGGGAGGGCGAGGAGGAGGGGGGGGAATGGCAGGTGCAGATGGGGAAGAAGTCCACGAGGAAAATGAAAAATCTTAAAGCGAAACAATCGCAAACGGATGGGCCCACGCCCACACCTGAGCCCACCCAAAGGGTGCCTGTTGGGCCCGGAGAGGTCCAGGGGGCACCTGGCGGGACTCACCAAGGAGCTGAGGAGGTACGGGAGGGGGCGGGGGAGCTCCTGTTGGGATCTGCGGTGGCTGATCAAAGGGATGAAGGAGAGGATGCTGGCAGTGTGGAGGTGGAGGACTCCTCCTTTATGGAGGTCACCGAACCACCGCACAACGTGGGGGTAAAGAGGAGGCATATGTCTGGTGAGGAAGAGGATGGCCCTGGGCATAAGGCCAGGGGGCTGCCTGCCTCGAGACCCTCCACTCCGGTAGAGGATGGTGATCCACGACTAGTGTCCTCTGGGCCGGAGGTTGCCCTTTCGTCCCAGGGGCCTTCAGAGGGTGATATCTCACAAGATGTTGGGGTTGGCTGCCCTGAGAATGTGTCCCCTGGGATGGAGGACGAGCAGGGACAACCCGAAGGGGGGGTCTCGGTTGTAGGGGCGGTTTCCCAGCCTAAGCTCCTCATTAGAACTATGAGAGTGACTGAGGGGTGTGCTGCCCCACAGGCTGAGGAAGTAGGGGAGAGTCCAGAAACACTGGCTCCTTCAGTGGGCCCCAGCGAGGTTACTCCCCTGGTGGTGGAGGATGGAGACTCTCTGGGTGATGCTGGGGGAGTGGGTTCCCTGGATGCGGGGGGGGGACGGGGCTGTTGCGGGTCGTGTCTCTCAGTCGGATTCCGGGGGTGAAGGTGGACCGCGGGCCCTGGGGGCGCCCTGTTTTTGTTCTTCCCCAGGCCCAGTTGTAGAGGGCGGGGAGAGTGTGCAGGAGCCTGGCCATACACTGGCCGGCTCACCGCTGTTGGAGGCGTCAGGACTCTCCCTCGACATTGATCCCGGGGGTGGGATCATGCCGGAGGGGGGGGAGGGTGCTGGAGCCAGCTTACACAGTGAAGAGAGCGAGCTGGCAGCCAGTGGCAGTCTGCCAAATCTGGGCCATGACCTTGAGTGCAGGGAGGAGGAAGATGTTGCTTCAGGTGTCAGTGGGTTGGCAGAATGCCAGGACTCCAGTGCTGTGGCTCGAGCGGCCGGCATCTTTGAGATTCGAGAGTTTTTGAATGAACATCAGCACAGTAGGAGGAAAGTCCGGCTAGCTACCGAACGGTGGCCAGACCTGGGGGGAACTATCCGGACACTTAGTGCTATCCTTAACAGTAAGGATAATGCTCTAGGTGCTTGTGATAAGCGCCAATTCGGGGAGTTTTTGAAGCTCCTAAAAGAGCGGGGCTTCACTCCCACAAGGAGCTTGAGGAATAAGTCTAGTGAGCGTTCAAGTTCACAGTAGTTAGCCTAAATATAAACGGTGGAAGGGGGGACCTTCGTAGGTTTCACCATCTATCGGTCCTCAGAGAGGGGAAGTATGCAGTGAGCTTTCTACAAGAGACGCACACTGTTGTTAGTGATGAGCCCACCTGGGTCCTGGAGTGGGAGGGGGGGGGTCTACATGAGCCACCTCAGTACAAAGTCAAGTGGGGTGGCTTTCCTGTTGGCCCCGACTTTCCAACCAGAGATTGTGAAGGTGCAGGAAGTAGTGCCAGGCCATTTGCTCTATCTGGCCGTGATCCTGGATGGCGTGCCGTTACATTTCATTAACGTGTATGCCCCCAGCACCGGCACGATGCAGGCGCGGTTACTTCAGGAGGTGACTGCTCTGCTGAGCACCATTGATTGCGGAGAGTGTGTCTTCCTTGGGGGGGATTTCAATTGTACCCTTGAGGCGCGAGATCGCTCTGGTATTCAGTGTGCCCCTGCAGTGGCGAAGAAGTTGAGAGGTGTGATTGAATCTTTCGAGCTGGTTGATGCGTGGCGGAATCTCCACCCTGATTCCAACGCGTTTTCGCGGAGGTCTGAGGGGGGTGGTTCCCGTATCGACCGTGTGTACATCTCCAGAGCGTATGTCTCCCGGGTCTCGGCGGCCTCTATGAGGACGGTGCCATGTTCGGACCACTGCCTGGTGCGAGTGGATTTTATTCCAGCGCGCACACGGGCTGGGTCCGCGTACTGGCACTTTAATAACCAGCTGCTGGAGGATCGCCGATTCCGGGAGTCTTTCAGGCGGTTCTGGGTGAAGTGGAGAGAGAGGCAGAGGGGCTTCCCTTCCCTTAAGCAGTGGTGGGATGTGGGGAAAGCTTACATCCGTCTTTTCTGTCAGGACTACACGGGAGGGTCGACCAGAAGGCGGGACGCGGCAGTCGAGCGACTCGAGAAGGAGTTACTCGACGCAGAGTCTCGCTTGGGCCGGGTCGGTGAGGACTCCTGTGAGTGGGGAGAGTTTCAGGAGAGGAAGGAAGCGCTGAGGGACCTGCAGCTTGAGCGGTCCCGAGGTGCTTACGTGAGGTCGCGAGTCCAGATGCTGCACGATCTGGACCGGGCTTCACCTTTCTTTCTCTCTCTGGAGAAAGGGCGAGAAGCCCGCAAACAGCTCGTCGAGCTGCTCGCGGACGATGGCTCCTCGGTCACAGACCCAGAGGGGATTAGTGCGTTAGTTCGGTCCTTTTATGGAACGCTGTTCTCCGCGGATGGTGTCAGCGGAGAGGCTCAGCGGGTTCTGTGGGAGGGGCTACCGACTATAGATAGAGGGGTGGTTGAACAGCTTGATGACCCCTTATCATTGGAGGAGGTGACTGGTGCCCTGCACCAGCTCAGAAGGGGTAAGTCCCCTGGGCTGGATGGGCTGACGGTTGAGTTTGTTAGAGCCTTCTGGGATGTCCTGGGGGGTGACTACATGAAGGTTCTGGGGGAGAGCCTGGCGACCGGGGAGATGCCCCTCTCGTGGCGCAGGGCAGTCGTTGTCCTGCTACCCAAGAAGGGCGAACTCCGCCTGTTGAAGAACTGGCGCCCGGTCTCTCTCCTCTGTACAGAGTATAAAGTTTTTGCACGGGCGATGGCAAATCGCCAGGGCTCTGTGCTGTTCCAACTGATCCACCCTGACCAGTCCTATACAGTCCCTGGTCGGTCCATCCAAGATAACATCCATTTGGTTAGGGACCTGATCTATCTGGCCCAGGGCACTGGTCAGTCAGCTGCCTTTCTATCCCTGGATCAGGAGAAGGCTTTTGACAGGGTGGACCATGATTACCTCTTCGGGACACTGCAAGCGTTCGGTTTTGGACCGCATTTTGTGGCCCGGGTCCGTCTTATGTACACCGCAGCAGAGTGTCTCGTGAAGATTAACGGTGCATTGTTGGCTCCCATTCGCTTTGGGAGGGGGGTACGCCAGGGGTGCCCCATGTCTGGGCAGTTGTACTCGGTCTGTGTGGAGCCATTCCTGTGTCTTCTTAGGAGGCGGTTGGCAGGCCTGGTTCTACCAGGACCGGGGGTGGAGGTGGTTCTCTCGGCCTATGCCGATGACATTCTCCTTACGTTTACTGATCCTGTTGACCTGCGGAGGATGCGCGAATGCCAGCAGGTGTTCTCAGCTGCTTCGTCCGCTCGGATCAACTGGAGTAAGTGCTCCGGACTTCTAGTGGGCCAGTGGCAGGTGGACTCCCTGCCGGAAGAGATGAAAGATTATGCGTGGAGTACCACGCACCTCCTCTACCTGGGGATCTACCTGAGTCCCACTGAGGATGCTTGGCCGGCGAACTGGCAGGAGCTAGAGACGAAAGTCGTCGCCCGGCTGGGACGCTGGTCAGGCTTGCTTAGGGTTATTTCTTTCCAGGGTAGGGTGCTGGTCATAAACCAGCTGGTGGCCTCAATGTTATGGTACCGGCTGGCCACTCTTGTCCCGCCCTCTACCTTTGTAAATGCTGTACAGAAGAGGTTAGTGGATTTCTTTTGGGGAGGGAGGAAACACTGGGTCTCAGCCGCAGTCCTGAGTCTCCCGCTAGAGGAGGGTGGCCAGTCCTTGGTATGCGTGCGTACCCAGGTGGCGGCTCTCCATCTCAGGACTCTGCGGAGGTACGTGTACGCGGAGCACCCTCCCAGGTGGCACGTTCTGGCCACGTATTTTTTCCGCCGGGGCCAGTGCCTAAGGGGGGTTTGGTGGCTCCCGGTGGCGGGCATCAGTCGACCCGCCACGCGGGACATGCCAAGCTTTTACCGCGATGTGTTGAGAGTGAGGAATTTGGTCATCTTCAGTCAGCGCGTTGCTCCTCAGGAGGAGGGGGGTGTTGTGGCTGTGGTGGGGGCCGGTCCTCACGCTGTCGCGGTGGGTGTTGGGGAGCGGCGTGTGCTTGGAGTGATTCCGGCCGAGCTTACCCCCACTCCGCCGGAACTGCTCATCGGGCCCAGGCTCCGGAATATTTTCCGGGAGCCGGCCCCACACAACTTGAGCCACCTCTCCCAGATGCCCAGCGTGCCGTTCCGTGATGCAGGCAGACGTTTACTGTATAGGATGCTCCTGCACACTCTGCACCTCCTCGCATTCGTCTTCCGTCCGGATACGCCTTGGCGATCCGTGTTACCACCTGATGGCGGGGGTGGTCCCCAGTGGAGGTCTCTCTACAAGGGTGTCATCCCCCTTTACATCGGGGACCTGGGGTGGAGAGTGTTGCACAGAGCCGTTGTGTGTAATAAATTTTTGAGTCGGTTCACCGACTCGCCGGCCGGCTGTATTTTCTGCGGCGAGGAAGAGTCCGTGTTCCACATGTACATGGAGTGTGTGAGGTTGCTGCCCCTGTATGCGTATCTGAAGGGGTTGCTCCTCAAGTTTTGGCTGCATTTCAGTCCTACGATCCTGGTGTTTGGGCTCGGGGCTGGGAGTGGGGAGGGCCGGTCAGGAGGGTGGGATTTCCCTGTCGGTTTGCTCTTGGGCCTGGCCAAGATGGCCATTCGTGGGTCCAGGCAGCGGACAGTCGATGGTCTTGCCAGAGTGGGCTGCCTCCCCCTCTTCCGGGCCTATGTCCGTGCGCGCGTGTCCCTAGAGAGGGAACACGCGGTGTCCACGGGGACTCTGGAGGCCTTCCGTGAACGCTGGTCACCGCGGGGGGTTGAGAGCATTGTAAATAATGAAGGCAATGTTGTATTATAATGATTACCTGATGTTTTGTAATCTCTGATTGTGGTTTTGATGTGATGTATCATGTGATTGTGCTGAATAAAGTCTTTGAAAAGAAAAAAAAGAGAGAGAGAGAGAGAGAGAGAGAGAGAGAGAGAGAGAGAGAGAGAGAGAGAGAGAGAGAGAGAGAGAGAGAGAGAGAGAGAGAGAGAGAGAGAGAGAGAGAGGAGAGTTAAAATTGTGTTTTTAACAGGAGATTGTTAGAGAGAGATTGTTAACAGAGACTGGGCAGACTGGGGTTGTTTTCCCTGGAGCAGAGAAGGCTGAGAGGGGACATGATCGAGGTGTACGAAATCATGAGGGGCATGGATATGGTAGATGGCGGGGAACTTCTTCCACTGGTGGAAGGTTCAACAACGAGGGGACATAGATACAGGGTAAGGGGAGGGAGGTTTCGGGGGGATGTGAGAAAGAACTTTTTCACCCAGAGGGTGGTTGGAGTCTGGAACTCACTGCCTGGGGTGGTGGTAGAGGCGGGAACACTCACAACGTTTAAGAGGCATTTGGATGGGCACTTGAAATGCTACAACATTCAGGGCTACGGTCCAAATGCGGGAAAATGGGATTAAAATTAGACTGTGTTTGGTAACAGGCGGCGCGGACACGATGGTCTATTGGCAGAATATTTACCGAAGCTGGTTAAAGAGGACCAAACTGGATTTGTCAACAAAAGGAAAATATCTGATAATGTAGCAAGATTTATAAGTATTTTACATTTAGCACAGAAAAGGAAGGAATTGAGCGTAGCAGTTGCTTTAGATGCTGAAAAGGCGTTTGACAGGTTAGAATGGGATTTTTTATTTAAAGTAGTAGAGAAGTACGGATTGGGAAATGGTTTCATTAACTGGGTAAAAGCTCTTTATAAACAACCTAAAGCCAAAGTGGTGACAAATGGCCAATCTACTCAATCATTTACTTTGGAAATATCTAGTAGACAGGGATGCCCCTTGTCACCGGCTTTATTTGTATTGGCCATTGAACCTCTGGCAGAGCTAATAAGATCAGATTTAGACATTGAAGGATTTAAAGTTAATCAGGAAATCACAAAATTACTTTATTTGCAGATGATGTTTTAATTTGTCTCACTAGACCATTGGAATCTTTAAGAAAATTATATTTCAGACTGGAAGAATATGGGAAAGTATCAGGATACAAAATTAATAAAGATAAAACTGAAATAATGCCTCTTTTTGAAGGTAATTATGATCAATGTAAAAGAGAAAGTCAGTTTAAATGGCAAAAAGAAGGCATGAAGTACCTAGGGGTTAAAGTAGATAATAAGTTAAATAATCTGTATAAACTAAATTATAAACCACTAATTAAAAAAATAGATGAGGACTTGAAGAAATGGATGAATCTTCCAATTACATTGCTAGAGAGAGTGAACTGTATTAAGATGAATATTTTTCCGAGGATACAGTATTTATTCCAAACACTGCCTATACTTTTACCAAATAATTTTTTTCAAGAATTGAATAAAATTGTGAGAAATTTTCTTTGGAAAGGTAAAATGCCAAGAGTGTCTATGGAAAAATTAACATGGAAATTTGAATTAGGTGGATTGCAATTACCAAATTTTAAAAATTACTATAGGGCAGCACAAATGAGTTTTATTTCATCCTTTTATCAAGAGGGTGGAAAAACAGCATGGGTTAAAATTGAAATGGATAAAATAAAAGAACTATGCCCAGAAGAATTTATCTATAAATGGGAAGCGAAGCTATTAGTTAAGGATAAAGAGTTACCTTTGCTAAAACATTTAATTAATATATTGTTGAAAACAGTTAAAGCTAATGATAAAAGATTTTTTTTAACAGCTAAAACTCCATTAGTAAAAAATAGATTACTGCCGTTTGCTTGGAATAGTCAAATATTACAAGTTTGGGAACAGAAGGGTATTAAACATATAGGAGATTGCTATGAAGGAAATAATTTTTTGACATTTTCTCAATTGAGAAATAAATATCAAATTCCAGGGAATAGTCTTTTTTTCTATTATCAATTACAATCTTTTTTAAGGGAAAAGTTAGGTAATTCAATGTTTCTATTTCAAATTAAAGGAATTGAATCCTTGATTCAGGGCAAGGGAATTAAAAAAATTATATCCTCAATGTATAAATTATTACAAAAATCTAGTCCAAAGATAGGAATTCAAAAATCAAGACAAAGATGGGAAACAGATCTGAATCTGTTGATGAACCAAGTTGGGAAAGATTGTGTTTAGAAAGTATGAAAAATACTATCAATGTGAGATATAGTTTAGTACAATATAATTTTTTACATCAATTATATTTAACTCCGAAAAAATTAAACAATTTAAAACCAAGTTGATCTGAAATTTGTTTTAGATGCAACCAAGATGTGGGTACTTTTTACACTCCACATGGGCATGTCCGAAGATAACTCCTTTTTGGAAAGACCTAAAACATTTTTTGGAACAATTGATGAATAAGGCTTCCGAGATGTCCACGTTCTTCAGGAAACGGGGCTTCCCCTCTTCCATTGTAGATGAGGCTCTCACTAGGGTCTCTTCCACATCCCGCAGCTCCACTCTTGCTCCCCCTCCCCGCACTCGCATCAAGGACAGAATCCCCTCGTTCTCACTTTCCACCCCACCAGCCAGCGGATCCAACATATCATCCACCAACATTTCCGTCACCTACAACGGGACCCCACCACTGGCCATATCTTCCCATCCCCTCCCCTCTCTGCGTTCTGCAGAGACCGTTCCCTCCGTAACTCCCTGGTCCACTCGTCCCTTCCTACCCAAACCACCCCAACCCCGGGCACTTTCCCCTGCAACTGCACGAGATGCAACACCTGTCCCTTTACCTCCCCCCTCAACTCCATCCAAGGACCCAAACAGTCTTTCCAGGTGACACAAAGGTTCACCTGCACCTCCTCCAACCTCATCTATTGCATCCGCTGCTCTAGATGTCAACTTATTTACATCGGCGAAACCAAGCGCAGGCTCGGCGATCGCTTCGCTGAACACCTGCGCTCGGTCCGCGTTGGCCAAACTGATCTCCCGGTGGCCGAGCACTTTAACTCCCCCTCCCATTCCCAGTCTGACCTTTCTGTCATGGGCCTCCTCCAGTGCCATAGTGAGGCCCACCGGAAATTGGAGGAACAGCACCTCATATTTCGCCTGGGCAGTTTGCAGCCCAGTGGTATGAACGTCAACTTCTCCAACTTTAGATAGTTCCTCTGTCCCTCCCTTCCCCTCCTCCTTCCCAGATCTCCTTCTATCTTCCTGTCTCTACCTATATCCTTCCTTTGTCCCGCCCCCCTGACATCAGTCTGCAGAAGGGTCTTGACCCGAAACGTCACCCATTCCTTCTCTCCCGAGATGCTGCCTGGCCTGCTGAGTTACTCCCGCATTTTGTGAATAAATCCATTGGATTCAAGGTTGTTTTTATTGGGAGATATTAAAGGAATATTACCAAGGTTGATTTTAGATAAATATCAGGAAAGATTTCTCAAAATAGCAATAGCAAAAAAATGTGTAGCGGTCACTTGGAAAGATTACAATGAAATAAGAATTGAAAGATGGTATGCAGAAATGCGTAGTTGTATCCCATTAGAAAAAGCTACTTTATAATCTGAGAAATAGATATGATTTATTTTTGAAACTTTGGAACCCATTCATTTTAAAACTAGGACTAAGAATTGGAAATATTTAAATTCAGGATTGTTTTGATACCCTTAATAAGAAATTAATAAGAAATTAGCCGGAAGTGTTTCCTTCTTGACTCCAGGTTTTTCTTTCTTTTTTTCTCTCTCTCTCTCTCTGCTCTATGTTCCAGCTTCTAATTCTCTTCAATTGGATGTCCATAAATTAAAACTAAATGAGATAGAAGCGATTGATCTTCACTGGTGGTACCTTCCATCAATAAACTGAGTATTTTCTTTCTCGCATCTGTTCATTCTTTTCAGACTTACTCCATCTATTTGAGAGCACAGCATCTACAACAGGTAGGCACAACCTATATCAGCTTAATCTGCTTGATTATTACAATAAGGTTTGAAGCTTAAAATAGGGTTCAAAGGCCGCTGCGGCAGATGCCTCCCTGAGGGCCACTGAGAAGCCGAGGCCAGAGCCTCGCGGTCTGGGACCTCGCGGGCCGGAGGTGGAGCCTCGCGAGTCAACGAAGCCAGCGGCCAACGGCCTTTGGGTCTGCGGAGCCCGCGGCTGGGGCCTGGGTTGGCGCTACGGAAAGGACCCAGTGGCGATAGTGGAGAGGGCGGTGCAGCGGTCGATGATGGTGCTGACCGACGGACGGACGAAGACGGACCACGTGGATGTGAGGACGCCGCAGGGAAGGAACAAAGGAGGACCCGGCGTGGGGGGGACCACCGTGCGGGAGGGGGCAAACAATGGACAATGGAGGACCCGGCGTGGGGGGGGGCACCGTGAGGGAGGGGGCAAACAATGGACAATGGAGGACCCGGCGTGGGGGGGGGCACCGTGAGGGGGCAAACAATGGACAATGGAGGACCCGGTGTGGACGGGCGGGGGCACCGTGAGGGAGGGGGCAAACAATGGACAATGGAGGACCCGGCGTGGGGGGGGCACCGTGAGGGAGGGGGCAAACAATGGACAATGGAGGACCCGGCGTGGGGGGGGGGCACCGTGAGGGGGCAAACAATGGACAATGGAGGACCCGGTGTGGACGGGCAGGGGCACCGTGAGGGAGGGGGCAAACAATGGACAAAGGTGGACCCGGCGTGAGGAGGGCCACCGTGAGGGGGGGCACCGTGAGGGGGGCCACTGTGAGGAGGGGGGGGAAACAATGGACAATGGAGGGCCCGGTGTGGGGGGGGGCACCGTGAGGGGGAAGGGGAAACAATGGACAATGGAGGACCCGGTATGGATGGGGGGGGGGGCACCGTGAGGGGGTGGGGGAAACAATGGACAATGGAGGACCCGGTGTGGATGGGGGGGGGGCACCGTGAGGGGGAGGGGGGAGAACAAAGGGGGACCTGGCATGGGGGTACTTCGTATCTTTGTAGACGCCCTTTATCTGCATACCTTGGGTATGCAAGCAAAGAATATTACTGTGACTTGTCACATGTGACAATAAAGTATTCATTCATAAAATAATAATAATAAGCCTTTATTGTCATTGTACGAACAGTATAATGAAATGAGAAGTGCTACATCTGAAACAGTGTGACAGTACAAATCTTTCAAAGACAATCGCACAAACATAGGAACCAACACAACAAGTACCAATATCAATAAAAACCAATAAAAACTAATAAATAATAAATGTTTTACACCTAAGATGCTGAAAATATTTTTTTTAAAGTGCAAGTCACATCAATTAAGTATTTCAATTCGCTGTTCTTATGGCCCAGGGAAAGAAACAGTTTTTAAGTGGGTTTGTTCTGGCCCTTAGGCTCCTGTAGCGCCATCCAGAGGGCAGGAGAGCAAACAGTTCATATCCTGGGCGTGTGCTGTCCTTAATTATATTTCTGGCCCAGTTTAGACATTGCGAGCTGGAGATGTCCTTCAATGAAGGTAGTGGACAGCCGATAATTTTCTCTGCTGTCTTAATAACCGTCATATCAATGAAAAGCAAGTGGAGGATTGAATATGTTTACTCTTACAGAAGAACCCTTTTATATCACCATGTCATATCAGATAATTTCAAATGTATAGTCACACCGTATGGAAAAAAGTCCTTGTTTGCAAACAGGCTCGACTTGTCCATGCCGACCGCCCCATCTAAACTAGTCACACCTTCCCACATTTAGCCCATATTCCTCCAAATGTTTCCTATCCATGTACCTGTCCAAATATCTTTTAAATGTTGCTCCAGCACTTCCTCTGACAGCACTTCTTTACTTCTTTACTTTCAACTTCTTTACATCGGCGAAACCAAACGCAGGCTCGGCGGTCGCTTCGCCCGACACCTTCGCTCACCTTAACCAACCTGATCTCCCGGTGGCTGAGCACTTCAACTCCCTCTCCCATTCCCAGTCTGACCTTTCTGTCATGGGCCTCCTCCAGTGCTATAGTGAGGCCCACCGGAGATTGGAGGAACAGCACCTCATATTTCGCCTGGGCAGCTTGCAGCCCAGTGGTATGAACATTGACTTCTCCAACTTTAGATAGTTCCTCTGTCCCTCTCTTCCCCTCCCCCTTCCCAGATCTCCCACTGTCTTCCTGCCTCCACCTATATCCTTCCTTTGTCCCGCCTCCCTGACATCAGTCTGAAGAAGGGTCTCGACCCGAAACGTCACCCATTCCTTCTCTCCTGAGATGCTGCGTGACCTGCTTAGTTACTCCAGCACTTTGTGAATAAATGCCTTCGATTTGTACCAGCATCTGCAGTTATTTTCTTACACATCCTCTGACAGCACGTTCTATATACCCACCATTCCCTGTGTGAAGATATTGCTCCTCAGGCTTCCCTCTTGCTTTAACCGTATGTCCTCTGGGTTTTGATTCCACTATTCTGGGAAAAGACTGCATCTACCCCATCTATTCCTCTTGTGTTTTTATACACCTCTATAAAATTACTACTAGGCCTCCTGTGCTCCAAGGAATAAAGTCCAAGCCTGCCCAGCTCCCAACAGCTGAGGCCCTAAAGTCCTAGTCACACATTTTTACCCTCGTAGTTTTTTTCTGCACCCTTTCCAGCTTAACAACATCTTTCCAATAGCAGGTTGTCCGAAACAGAACACGATACTCCAAATATGGCCTCACCAATGTCTTGTACAACTGTAATATACCAATCCAACTTTTCTACTCATTATCCTGACTGATGAAGCCCAATGTGCCAAATGCATTCTTGACTACCCTATCTACCTGTGCTGCCACTTTCAAGGGACCATGTACCTGCACTAACAGGTCCCTCTGTTCTCCACCATTCCCCATTCACTGCGATGGTCCTGCCATGGGTGACTTCTCAAAATGCAACACCTCACACTTATCTACATAAAGCTCCAGTAACCATTCCTCCACTCTCTTGTCTAATAGCTCAAGATCCCGCTGTATTTTCTGATGAGTATCTTTGTTATCTGCAATACTACCCACTTTAGATTGTCAGGCACGGCTCGCTGGACAAGGATAAATCTATGGAGGCTGGAGTAAAGACTAAGATGAGTGTAGTTTAGTTTAGTTTAAAAATACAGTGTGGAAACAGACTGAGGTTGCACCAACCAGCTATCCATGTATCGGTTCTACACGGCAAACTACCTACAAACCCGCACTCATTGAAATATGGGAGGAAACGACAGAACCTGGAGAAACACTGCATAGGGTCACACGGAGAAAGTAGAAACTCTGCACTGACAGCACCCGTAGTCAGGATCAAACCTGGGACTCTGGTGCTATTAGGCGGCAACTCTACCGCTATTCCACTGTTCCAAAAAGCAGATTATAAGCAGTCACAACAGGAAAACAAGGCCCAAAGTGCTTGAGTAAATCAGCAGGTCAGTTTAGCATCTCTAGAGTGCCGTCCCCTCTTAGTGTCAACTACAAACTTTTCCTCTCTCACCATATTGCCATACCCTCTAGTATTGGACATTTCCACGCTGGGAAAAAGGTTCTGTCTACCCTATCTTTGCTTCTCATACTTTTATATACTTCTATCAGCTCTCCTCTCAATCTCTGATGTTGCAGAGAAGACAATCCAAATTTCAGGTCCCGTGCACCCTCTCCTGAAGGCCCTGTCCCAGTTAGGCGTTTGTTAAGGCGACTGCCGGCGACTGTCATAGTCGTAGCAGTTTGCCGAAAAACTGCCGACTGAACCCCCCCATGACAATGTCTACGACAAGCTACAACAACCTACCACCTAGTCGACGTCAAGCTACAGCAAGCTACCGAAACCCGGCGACCCTATCGTCACAAGTAGAACGTCCAACTACGACTGCACCTACAACAACCTACCATCACAGAGGTGACAACCTACGACAACCGAATTCCACCTACGTCCACCCGCTATGACAAGCTATGACCCTGAAGACTGAAGACAACTGAAGACAATTCACGTTTCACCCACTTTCCCTATAAAAGGGCGTGTACGGTAGGGTTTCCAATCATTCTACATCTTGACTATTTGAAAGTGATGCCATGAGAAACTACTCTGAAATACAACTTCATACATCAATTTTCTGCCAAAATGTCAAGAATTTCGTTTATTGATATTGAAACAAACAAAATTTTTTTAAAGGTTGATAAGAACATGCAACAGTCCATACAAAAATATTGTAATAAACTTACATAAATTTCAATAAACATCAAACTTCAAACTTTAAAATTCAAACTTTAAACTTAATACAAGTTGAAAAACATACAAAACCTAACATTATTTATGGACACATTATACTGATGGATGATCAGATCAAGTCCACACTTGGAATTCGCAGAAGTCAGGACTGGTGACAACCTACTTCACCTGGCGACAACCTACTTCACCTGGCGACAACCTACTTCACCTGGCGACAACCTGGCGACAACCTGGCGACAACCTGGCGACAACCTACTTCACCTGGCGACAACCTGGCGACAACCTGGCGACAACCTACTTCACCTGGCGACAACCTGGCGACAACCTGGCAACAACCTACTTCACCTGGCGACAACCTGGCGACAACCTACTTCACCTGGCGACAACCTGGCGACAACCTACTTCACCTGGCGACAACCTGGCGACAACCTACTTCACCTGGCGACAACCTACTTCACCTGGCGACAACTTGGCGACAACCTGGCGACAACCTGGCGACAACCTACTTCACCTGGCGACAACCTACTTCACCTGGCGACAACCTGGCGACAACTTGGTGACAACCTGGCGACAACCTGGCGACAACCTGGCAACAACCTACTTCACCTGGCGACAACCTACTTCACCTGGAGACAACCTACTTCACCTGGCGACAACTTGGCGACAACCTGGCGACAACCTACTTCACCTGGCGATAACCTACTTCACCTGGCGGCAACTTGGCGACAACCTGGCGACAACCTGGCGACAACCTGGCGACAACCTGGCGACAACCTACTTCACCTGGCGACAACCTACTTCACCTGGCGACAACCTACTTCACCTGGCGACAACCTGGCGACAACCTGGCGACAACCTACGACAGTGCCCACATCAGGAGTCGTCAAGCTACGCTCATTGGCGTCAAACCTACAGTCGGCAAAGAATTTCAAGCCTTCACAAAATCCAGCGGCCACCAGAAAAACACTACGACTCTTTGGAGACTACTCACGACCATGCCCGCGACACCCCGGCGATCGTGTGGCGGCAGCCTAGAGGCCTGTAGTCGCCTAAAAAAATCACCAAACTGGGTCAGGGGCTTCAGCCTCCACATCTTTTGTGTAATTTTATTTATTCGTGTCATCACACAAATGTTTGCCAACAGCAAGCAAATTTTTTGTGCCACGTCATTGGCCTCTGCAAGATCCTTTACAGTGCGTGTGTCATGCAGCATGTCACAGCTCAGGAGATGTTCCATAGTCTGAAGGCCCCGTCCGCATTCGCAGTCTGCCGCATCTTCAGTATATCCTCACTTCAGCATGTTCGATTTGCTCCTCCCCATGCCTGTCTGCAGTGTGTTGAGACTGCACCAGGTTATCCACGGTTGGTTGGAACCTGGTGGGAGTTTCTCAGATGGATCGATTGCCATGTGAATGTCTTCCAGGGATTTCTTGAGTCTCTCCTCCCACACTTTGAGCCTTCTGGACGATGCACTACAGTCGAGGGGATGGACAGAAGAGGGAAACTTCTGCGTGATTTCAAACGCTGAGGTACCAAGGGTGGTCATGTAGGAGGTGTCTTTCATCCTCTGATTGTCTGAGGCGTTCTTTTTGACTGGCTGCAGCTCTTCTGATCCCAGGAGGTGCAATGCCAGAGAGTAGGTAGATGCTGTCAGTCTTGGTAGGTTTCATGCATTCATTGATGCAGTGACAGCTTGTGTTTAACACAGGATCAATCTTCCTTGCGTGAGCTGAGCGCTCCCATACTGCGCACGCATACTCGGCAGTGGAGAAGCAGAGAGCCAGAGGTGCTGATCGAATGGTTTTAGAATTTGCTCCCCATTTTGAGGTGTTCAGCTTGCGAAGAAGAGCATTTCTGGAACTGACTTTTCCTTTAAGCTTGATGATATGTGCTTTGTAGGTCAAAGATCGATCAAGAGTCACACTGAGATAGACTGGATTGTCACAGTGCCCCAATCTGACTCCATTCCATATGATCTTCAACCTTCGATTTGCATACTTGTTCTTCAAGTGGAATAGGCAAGCAGAAGGGCGGCATGGTAGCGCAGCGGTAGAGTTGCTGCTTTACAGCGAATGCAGCGCCGGAGACACAGGTTCGATCCTGACTACGGGTGCTGCACTGTAAGGAGTTTGTACGTTCTCCCCGTGACCTGCGTGGGTTTTCTCCGAGCTCTTCGGTTTCCTCCCACACTCCAAAGACGTACAGGTATGTAGGTTAATTGGCTGGGTAAATGTAAAAATTGTCCCTAGTGGGTGTAGGATAGTGTTAATGTACGGGGATCACTGGGCGGCACGGACTTGGAGGGCCGAAAAGGCCTGTTTCCGGCTGTAGATATATGATGATATGATGATATGATGAACTGTTTGCAATGGTCCAAATGTGCCCTAACCAAAGTCTGATGAAGCTGTATCATGATTACCTGACTCTTACACTCACTATTGGCCTAATTTCCTCCAGTACTTTATGAGTTTGTATGGCACTTACGTTGACTATATTGTGAACATTCTCCATTTTATTGTAATTCCCAGAGATTCATTCCTCATAATCTCAGTGTTCTAGAAATTCAGGTCTATTCTAAAATTGAAAAAAAAGCAGTTGTTTGAAAAGGTAGAAGATATAAATTGAAAAGTAAAATACAAGCAAAAGGTAAAGGAACCTCATAAGGAGTTTTTCTGAGTTTGTTCCATTTGACTTAACTCCTGAAAACCCTCTTTCGTTTCTAGTTATATCTGCTACATAAATGAAGCATGACGATTGCCAATGATTATTATAAATTACTAGACCAAGTGGACCCGTTGGGCCCAAACCACCCCTGAGGTGCAGCACCCTCTCCTCCCCACTCCCCCCTCCCCTCTCACTGCCCCCCATTCTCCCTACCCCCTCCTCATCCCCCCTTCCCCACCTCCCTCCCTCCGAACTACCCCCTCCTCGTCCCCCCTACCCCATCCCCACCTCGCTCCCTACCCCTCTCCCCCTCACCCCCATCTCCTTCCTCCCCCCCAACCCCCACCTCCCTCTCCCCTCCGCTCACCTTGCCCCCTCCCTCTCACCCCTCCCCCTCTCCATTCCCTCTCTCACTCCCCCTCCCCCTATGGTTGCCTCTCCTGCATTGGTGCAGCACCCTCCCTTCCCCCACTCCCTCCCCTCCCCCACTCCCTCCCTTCCCCCTCCCTCCCCTCCCTCTCCCCTCCCCCTAGTCATCAGCAGTCAATATCAAAACATAGAGCATAAATTATACATAAATTTAAATTGAAAATTCATATATCGGCTGCGTGTCCAACTTTCCAATGAGTTGCAAATGCACAAAACTGTCCATCAGAAGTGTGAGGTTAAAAGGGAGAACAAGTACTATTCTAAAATTTGTCCAAAGTGAATTTTAAACAGATACATTAAATCAGTGAAACACAGGAGGGAGAAGGCATGTTCTGTGTTAGCTCTATGCAGTAATATTCTCTTGCTCACAAAGTACATCCCCCTGGAAGCTCTGCCATTGAAGAGATATCAGTGTGAAATGTGCAGCACAAAGGTGGGAAGCCTATGCACTGGGAGGGAAGGTCTTGAAGGTCATAGAAACATAGAAACATAGAAAATAGGTGCAGGAGTAGGCCATTCGGCCCTTCGAGCCTGCACCGCCATTCAATATGATCATGGCTGATCATCCAGCTCAGTAACCTGTACCTGCCTTCTCTCCATACCCCCTGATCCCTTTAGCAAAAAGGGCCACATCTAACTCCCTCTTAAATATAGCCAATGAACTGGCCTCAACTACCTTCTGTGGCAGAGAATTCCACAGACTCACCACTCTCTGTGTGAAGAAATGTTTTCTCATCTCGGTCCTAAAAGACTTCCCCCTTATCCTTAAGCTGTGACCCCTTGTTCTGGACTCCCCCAACATCGGGAACAATCTTCCCGCATCTAGCCTCTCCAACCCCTTAAGAGTTTTATATGTTTCTATAAGATCCCCCCTCAGTCTTCTAAATTCCAGCGAGTACAAGCCCAGTCTATCCAGTCTTTCTTCATATGAAAGTCCCGCCATCCCAGGGATCAATCTAGTGAACCTTCTCTGTACTCCCTCTAAGGCAAGAACGTCTTTCCTCAGATTAGGTGACCAAAACTGCACACAATACTCCAGGTGCGATCTCACCTTTTGAAGGTCTTGCACTTGATGGGATTTGGAATGTAGGCAGTGTGGGCTGATCATGTA
>NW_027601341.1:189096-284016 GCF_053455715.1 Rhinoraja longicauda | reverse complement strand
CTCCCTCCCTCCATCCCCCCTCCCTCCCTCCCTCTGTCCTTCCATCCCTCCCTCCCTCCTTCCCTCCCTCTCTCCCTCCCTCTCCCTCCCTCCCTGCATCCCTCCATCCCTCCCTCCCTCCCTCCATCCCTCCATCCCTCCCTGCATCCCTCCCTCCCTCCCTCCCTCCTTCCCTCCATCCCTCCCTCCCTCCCTCCCTCCCTCCATCCCTCCCTCCCTCCCTCCCTCCCTCCCTCCCTCCCTCCCTCCCTCCCTACATCCCTCCCTCCCAACAGGTCCTACCCCTCGGTGAAGCCCTCCCTCCCTCCCTCCAACCCTCCCTCCGTCCCTCCCTCCCTCTCCCTCCCTCTCCCTCCCTCCCTCCCTCCATCCGTCCCTCCCTCCCCACAGGCACTACCCCTCGATGAAGACTCCCTCCGTCCATCCCTCCCTCCCGCCCTCCCTCCCTTCATCCCTCCCTCCCTCACTCCCTCCCTCCCTCCCTCCCTCCCTCCCTCCCTCCCTCCCTCCCTCCCTCCCTCCCTCCCTCCCTCCCTCCCTCCCTCCCTCCCTCCCTCCCTCCCTCCATCCCTCCCTCCATCCCTCCCTGCATCCCTCCATCCCTTCCTCCCTCCCTCCCTCCGTCCCTCCCTCCTTCCCTCCCTCCTTCCCTCCATCCCTCCCTCCCTCCATCCCTACCACCCTCCCTCCCTGCCTCCCTCCCTCCCTCCATCCCTCCCTCCCTCCACCCCTCCCTCCCTCCCTCCCTCCCTCCCTCCCTCCCTCCCTCCATCCCTCCTCAGTCATACCCTCAGTCACACCCTCTCCCCTTCCCTGTACCGCCTTTAATTACACTCCCCCTCCCCTGGAGGAGCACTGCACCACAGTGAAACATAGAAAATAGGTGCAGGAGGAGGCCATTCGGCCCTTTGAGCACGCACCGCCATTCAATATGATCATGGCTGATCATCCAACTCAGTATCCTGTACCTGCCTTCTCTCTATACCCCCTGAAGGGGGGGGGCACCGTGAGGGGGGGGGCAAACAATGAACAATGGAGGACCCGGTGTGGGGGGGGGGCATCGTGAGGGAGGGGGCAAACAATGGACAATGGAGGACCCGGCGTGGGGGGGGGGCATCGTGAGGGGGCAAACAATGGACAATGGAGGACCCGGCGTGGGGGGGGGGGGGCACCGTGAGGGGGCAAACAATGGACAATGGAGGACCCGGCGTGGGGGTACTTCGTAACTTTGTAGACGCCCTCTATCTGCATACCTTGGGTATGCAAGCAAAGAATATTACTGTGACTTGTCACATGTGACAATAAAGTATTCATTCATAAAATAATAATAATAATAATAAGCCTTTATTGTCATTGTACGAACAGTATAACGAAATTAGAAATGCTACATCTGAAACAGTGTGACAGTACAAATCTTTCAAAGACAATCGCACAAACATAGGAACCAACACAAGTACCAATATCAATAAAAACCAATAAAAAACCTAATAAATAATAAATGTTTTACACCTAAGATGCTGAAAACATTTTTTTTAAAGTGCAAGTCACATCAATTAAGTATTTCAATTCGCTGTTCTTATGGTCCAGGGAAATAAATAGTTTTTAAGTTGGTTTGTCTGGCCCTTAGGCTCCTGTAGCGCCACCCAGAGGGCAGGAGAGCAAACAGTTCTGGCCCTTAGGCTCCTGTAGCGCCACCCAGAGGGCAGGAGAGCAAACAGTTCTGGCCCTTAGGCTCCTGTAGCGCCACCCAGAGGGCAGGAGAGCAAACAGTTCTGGCCCTTAGGCTCCTGTAGCGCCACCCAGAGGGCAGGAGAGCAAACAGTTCTGGCCCTTAGGCTCCTGTAGCGCCACCCAGAGGGCAGGAGAGCAAACAGTTCTGGCCCTTAGGCTCCTGTAGCGCCACCCAGAGGGCAGGAGAGCAAACAGTTCTGGCCCTTAGGCTCCTGTAGCGCCACCCAGAGGGCAGGAGAGCAAACAGTTCTGGCCCTTAGGCTCCTGTAGCGCCACCCAGAGGGCAGGAGAGCAAACAGTTCTGGCCCTTAGGCTCCTGTAGCGCCACCCAGAGGGCAGGAGAGCAAACAGTTCATATCCTGGGCGAGTGCTGTCCTTAATTATATTTCTGGCCCAGTTTAGACATTGCGAGCTGGAGATGCCCTTCAATGAAGGTAGTGGACAGCCGATAATTTTCTCTGCTGTCTTAATAACCTTCATATCAATGAAAAGCAAGTGGAGGATTGAATATGTTTACTCTTACAGAAGAACCCTTTTATATCACCATGTCATATCAGATAATTTCAAATGTATAGTCACACCGTATGGAAAAAAGTCCTTGTTTGCAAACAGGCTCGACTTGTCCATGCCGACCGCCCCATCTGAACTAGTCACACCTTCCCACATTTAGCCCATATTCCTCTAAATGTTTCCTATCCATGTACCTGTCCAAATATCTTTTAAATGTTGCTCCAGCACTTCCTCTGACTTCTTCTTTACTTTCAACTTCTTTACATCGGAGAAACCAAACGCAGGCTAGGGATCGCTTCGCCCAACACCTTCGCTCACCTTAACCAACTTGATCTCCCGGTGGCTGAGCACTTCAACTCCCTTTCCCATTCCCAGTCTGACCTTTCTGTCATGGGCCTCCTCCAGTGCCATAGTGAGGCCCACCGGAGATTGGAGGAACAGCACCTCATATTTCGCTTGGGCAGCTTGCAGCCCAGTGGTATGAACATCGACTTCTCCAACTTTAGATAGTTCCTCTGTCCCTCTCTTCCCCTCCCCCTTCCCAGATCTCCCTCTATCTTCCTGTCTCCACCTATATCCTTCCTTTGTCCCGCCTCCCTGACATCAGTCTGAAGAAGGGTCTCGACCCGAAACGTCACCCATTCCTTCTCTCCTGAGATGCTGCCTGACCTGCTGAGTTACTCCAGCATTTTGTGAATAAATACCTTCGATTTGTATCAGCATCTGCAGTTATTTTCTTACACATCCTCTGACAGCACGTTCTATATACCCACCATTCCCTGTGTGAAGATATTGCTCCTCAGGCTTCCCTCTTGCTTTAACCTTATGTCATATCATATCATATCATATCATATATATACAGCCGGAAACAGGCCTTTTCGGCCCACCAAGTCCGTGCCGCCCAGCGATCCCCGCACATTAACACTATCCTACACCCACTAGGGACAATTTTTACATTTACCCAGCCAATTAACCTACATACCTGTACGTCTTTGGAGTGTGGGAGGAAACCGAAGATCTCGGAGAAAACCCACGCAGGTCACGGGGAGAACGTACAAACTCCTTACAGTGCAGCACCCGTAGTCAGGATCGAACCTGAGTCTCCGGCGCTGCATTCGCTGTAAAGCAGCAACTCTACCGCTGCGCTACCGTGCCGCCCCTCTGGGTTTTGATTCCACTATTCTGGGAAAAGACTGCATCTACCCCATCTATTCCTCTTGTGTTTTTATACACCTCTATAAAATTACTACTAGGCCTCCTGTGCTCCAAGGAATAAAGTCCAAGCCTGCCCAGCTCCCAACAGCTGAGGCCCTAAAGTCCTAGTCACTCATTTTTACGCTCGTAGTTTTTTTCTGCACCCTTTCCAGCTTAACAACATCTTTCCAATAGCAGGTTGTTCGAAACAGAACACGATACTCCAAATATGGCCTCACCAATGTCTTGTACAACTGTAATATACCAATCCAACTTTTCTACTCATTATCCTGACTGATGAAGTCCAATGTGCCAAATGCATTCTTGACTACCCTATCTACCTGTGCTGCCACTTTCAAGGGACCATGTACCTGCACTAACAGATCCCTCTGTTCTCCACCATTCCCCATTCACTGCGATGGTCCTGCCATGGGTGACTTCTCAAAATGCAACACCTCACACTTATCTGCATAAAGCTCCAGTAATCATTCCTCCACCCTCTTGTCTAACAGCTCAAGATCCCACTGTATTTTCTGATGAGTATCATTGTTATCTGCAATACTACCCACTTTAGATTGCCAGGCACGGCTCGCTGGACCAAGGATAAATCTATGGAGGCTGGAGTACAGACTAAGATGAGTGTAGTTTAGTTTAGTTTAAAAATACAGTGTGGAAACAGACTGAGGTTGCACCAACCAGCTATCCATGTATCGGTTCTACACGGCAAACTACCTACAAACCCGCACTCATTGAAATATGGGAGGAAACGACAGAACCTGGAGAAACACTGCATAGGGTCACACGGAGAAAGTAGAAACTCTGCACAGACAGCACCTGTAGTCAGGATCAAACCTGGGACTCTGGTGCTATTAGGCGGCAACTCTACCGCTATTCCACTGTTCCAAAAAGCAGATTATAAGCAGTCACAACAGGAAAACAAGGCCCAAAGTGCTTGAGTAAATCAGCGGGTCAGTTTAGCATCTCTAGAGTGCCGTCCCCTCTTAGTGTCAACTACAAACTTTTCCTCTCTCACAATATTGCCATACACTCTAGTATTGGACATTTCCACGCTGGGAAAAAGATTCTGTCTACCCTATCTTTGCCTCTCATACTTTTATATACTTCTATCAGCTCTCCTCTCAATCTCTGATGTTGCAGAGAAGACAATCCAAATTTCAGGTCCCGTGCACCCTCTCCTGAAGGCCCTGTCCCAGTTAGGCGTTTGTTAAGGCGACTGCCGGCGACTGTCATAGTCGTAGCAGTTTGCCGAAAAACTGCCGACTGAACCCCCCCACGACAATGTCTACGACAAGCTACAACAACCTACCACCTAGTCGACGTCAAGCAACAGCAAGCTACCGAAAACCGGCGACCCAATCATCACAAGTAGAACATCCAACTACGACTGCACCTACAACAACCTACCACCACAGAGGTGACAACCTACGACAACCGAATTCCACCTACGTCCACCCGCTATGACAAGCTATGACCCTGAAGACTGAAGACAACTGAAGACAATTCACGTTTCACCCACTTTCCCTATAAAAGGGCATGTACGGTAGGGTTTCCAATCATTCTACATCATGAGTATTTGAAAGTGATGCCATGAGAAACTATTCTGAAATACAACTTCATACATCAATTTTCTGCCAAAATGTCAAGAATTTCGTTTATTGATATTGAAACAAACAACATTTTTTCAGTCCATACAAAAATATTGTAATAAACTTACATAAATTTCAATAAACATCAAACTTCAAACTTTAAAATTCAAACTTTAAACTTAATACAAGTTGAAAAACATACAAAACCTAATATCATTAATGGACACATTACACTGATGGATGATCAGATCAAGTCTACACTTGGAATTCGCAGAAGTCAGGACCGGCGACAACCTACTTCACCTGGCGACAACCTACTTCACCTGGCGACAACCTGGCGACAACCTGGCAACAACCTGGCGACAACCTGGCGACAACCTGGCGACAACCTGGCGACAACCTACTTCACCTGGCGACAACCTGGCAACAACCTGGCGACAACCTGGCGACAACCTGGCGACAACCTACTTCACCTGGCGACAACCTGGCGACAACCTGGCGACAACCTGGCGACAACCTACTTCACCTGGCGACAACCTGGCGACAACCTGGCGACAACCTGGCGACAACCTACTTCACCTGGTGACAACCTACTTCACCTGGCGACAACCTGGCGACAACCTGGCGACAACCTGGCGACAACCTACTTCACCTGGCGACAACCTGGCGACAACCTGGCGACAACCTGGCGACAACCTACTTCACCTGGTGACAACCTACTTCACCTGGCGACAACCTGGTGACAACCTGGCGACAACCTACTTCACCTGGCGACAACCTACTTCACCTGGTGACAACCTACTTCACCTGGTGACAACCTACTTCACCTGGCGACAACCTGGTGACAACCTGGCGACAACCTACTTCACCTGGTGACAACCTACTTCACCTGGTGACAACCTACTTCACCTGGCGACAACCTACTTCACCTGGTGACAACCTACTTCACCTGGTGACAACCTGGCAACAACCTACGACAGTGCCCACATCAGGAGTCGTCAAGCTACGCTCATTGGCGTCAAACCTACAGTCGCCAAAAAATTTCAAGCCTTCACAAAATCCAGCGGCCACCAGAAAAACGCTACGACTCTTTGGAGACTACTCACGACCATGCCCGCGACACCCCGGCGATCATGTGGCGACAGCCTAGAGGCCTGTAGTCGCCTAAAAAAATCACCAAACTGGGACAGGGGCTTCAGCCTCCACATCTGTTGTGTAATTTTATTTATTCGCGTCATCACACAAATGTTTGCCAACAGCAAGCAAATTTTAGTGCCACGTCATTGGCCTCTGCAAGATCCTTTACAGTGCATGTGTCATGCAGCATGTCACAGCTCAGGAGATGTTCCATAGTCTGAAGGCCCCGTCCGCATTCGCAGTCTGCCACATCTTCAGTATATCCTCACTTCAGCATGTTCGATTTGCTCCTCCCCATGCCTATCCACAGTCTGTTGAGACTGCACCAGGTTATCCACGGTTGGTTGGAACCTGGTGGGAGTTTCTCAGATGGATCGATTGCCATGTGAATGTCTTCCGGGGATTTCTTGAGTCTCTCCTCCCAGACTTTGAGCCTTCTGGACGATGCACTACAGTCGAGGGGATGGACAGAAGAGGGAAACTTCTGCATGATTTCAAACGCTGAGGTACCAAGGGTGGTCATGTAGGAGGTGTCTTTCATCCTCTGATTGTCTGAGGCGTTCTTTTTGATTGGCTGCGGCTCTTCTGATCCCAGGAGGTGCAATGCCAGAGAGTAGGTAGATGCTGTCAGTCTTGGTAGGTTTCATGCATTCATTGATGCAGTGACAGCTTGTGTTTAACACAGGATCAATCTTCCTTGCGTGAGCTGAGCGCTCCCATACTGCGCACGCATACTCGGCAGTGGAGAAGCAGAGAGCCAGAGGTGCTGATCGAATGGTTTTAGAATTTGCTCCCCATTTTGAGGTGTTCAGCTTGTGAAGAAGAGCATTTCTGGAACTGACTTTTCCTTTAAGCTTGGTGATATGTGCTTTGTAGGTCAGAGATGGATCAAGAGTCACACTGAGATAGACTGGATTGTCATAGTGCTCCAATCTGACTCCATTCCATATGATCTTCAACCTTCCATTTGCATACTTGTTCTCCAAGTGGAATAGGCAAGCAGAACTGTTTGCAATGGTCCAAATGTGCCCTAACCAAAGTCTGATGAAGCTGTATCATAATTACCTGACTCTTACACTCACTATTGGCCTAATTTCCTCCAGTACTTTATGAGTTTGTATGGCACTTACGTTGACAATATTGTGAACATTCTCCATTTTATTGTAATTCCCAGAGATTCATTCCTCATAATCTCAGTGTTCTAGAAATTCAGGTCTATTCTAAAATTGAAAAAAAGCAGTTGTTTGAAAAGGTAGAAGATATAAATTGAAAAGTAAAATACAAGCAAAAGGTAAAGGAACCTCATAAGGAGTTTTTCTGAGTTTGTTCCATTTGACTTAACTCCCGAAAACCCTCTTTCGTTTCTAGTTATATCTGCTACATAAATGAAGCATGACGATTGCCAATGATTATTATAAATTACTAGACCAAGTGGACCCGTTGGGCCCAAACCACCCCTGAGGTGCAGCACCCTCTCCTCTTCACTCCCCCCTCCCCTCTCACTGCCCCCCCATTCTCCCTACCCCCTCCTCGTCCCCCCTTCCCCACCTCCCTCCCTCCGAACTCCTTACCCCACCCCCACCCTCGCTCCCTACCCCTCTCCCCCTCACCCCCATCTCCTTCCTCCCCCCAACCCCCACCTCCCCCTCCCCTCCGCTCCCCTTGCCCCCTCCATCTCACCCCTCCCCCTCTCCATTCCCTCTCTCACTCCCCCTCCCCCTATGGTTGCCTCTCCTGCATTGGTGCAGCACCCTCCCTTCCCCCACTCCCTCCCCTCCCCCACTCCCTCCCTTCCCCCACTCCCTCCCCTCCCCAACTCCCTCCCTTCCCCCTCCCTCCCCTCCCCCTGCCTCCCCCTCTATCTCCCCTCCCCCTAGTCACCAGCAGTCAATATCAAAACAGAGCATAAATTGTACATAAATTTAAATTGAAAATTCATATATCGGCTGCGTGTCCAACTTTCCAATGAGTTGCAAATGCACAAAACTGTCCATCAGAAGTGTGAAGTTAAAAGGGAGAACAAGTACTATTCTAAAATTTGTCCAAAGTGAATTTTAAACAGATACATTAAATCAGTGAAGCACAGGAGGGAGAAGGCATGTTCTGTCTGTTAGCTCTATGCAGCAATATTCTCTTGCTCACAAAGTACATCCCCCTGGAAGCTCTGCCATTGAAGAGATATCAGTGTGAAATGTGCAGCTTGAATATCACAAAGGTGGGAAGCCTATGCACTGGGGAGGGAAGGTCTTGAAGGTCATAGAAACATAGCAAATAGGTGCAGGAGTAGGCCATTCGGCCCTTCGAGCCTGCACCGCCATTCAATATGATCATGGCTGATCATCCAGCTCAGTAACCTGTACCTGCCTTCTCTCCATACCCCCTGATCCCTTTAGCAAAAAGGGCCACATCTAACTCCCTCTTAAATATAGCCAATGAACTGGCCTCAACTACCTTCTGTGGCAGAGAATTCCACAGACTCACCACTCTCTGTGTGAAGAAATGTTTTCTCATCTCGGTCCTAAAAGACTTCCCCCTTATCCTTAAGCTGTGACCCCTTGTTCTGGACTCCCCCAACATCAGGAACAATCTTCCCGCATCTAGCCTCTCCAACCCCTTAAGAGTTTTATATGTTTCTATAAGATCCCCCCTCAGTCTTCTAAATTCCAGTGAGTACAAGCCTAGTCTATCCAGTCTTTCCTCATATGTAAGTCCCGCCATCCCAGGGATCAATCTAGTGAACCTTCTCTGTTCTCCCTCTAAGGCAAGAACATCTTTCCTCAGATTAGGTGACCAAAACTGCACACAATACTCCAGGTGCGGTCTCACCTTTTGAAGGTCTTGCACTTGATGGGATTTGGAATGTAGGCAGTGTGGGCTGATCATGTATTCTAGGCTCCGGCCATAGCACCAATGGTCAGTGATGTAAATAGTTGTAGTATCCCAAGTATGCATTTGGTTTGGGACCCATGGTTTATCTGTGGGGAAGGATTGAGGTGGGAATTAAGGTGTAAAATAAAATTCCTGCCTGTTGGAGCATTTTTGTGCTGAACAGCACAGTGATAGGTTAATGATTAGGCTACCCCCCTGTATATAACATAGGATGGACCATGACTTATCTTGGCAAGGGTTGCTCCTGAATGTGACCTGCACATGAAGTCTGCTCAAGTAACTTCCAGACATACACCGATCAGCCCAAACATTATGACCACTGACAGGCAAGTGAATAACATTGATTATCTTGTTACAATGGCACCTGTCAAGGGGTGGCATATATTAGGCAGCAAGTGAACAGTCAGTTCTTGAAGTTGATGTGTTGGATGCAGGAGAAATGGACAGGAGTAAAGACCTGAGCGACTTTGACAAGGGCCAAATTGTTATGGCCAGATGACTGGGTCAGAGCATCTCTGGAACGGCAAGGCTTGTGGGGTGCTCCCGGTCAGCAGTGGTGAGTACCTACCGACAGTGGTCCGAGGAGGGACAAACCACAAACCGGCGACAGACAGGGTGTTGGGCGCCCAAGGCTCATCGATGCGCGAGGGCAACGAAGGCAACCCCGTCTGGTCCGATCCAACAGAAGGTCTACTGTGGCACAAGTCACAGATAATTTTAATGGTGGTCATGGAAGGAATGTGTCACAATACACAGTGCATCGCACCCTGCTGCGTATGGGGCTGCACACGGAGGACCACAGCATATTAGGCATGTGGTCATTATGTTTTGGCTCATCAGGTCATAATGTTTTGGCTGATCGGTGTATATTGCACATCATTTTGGTGTCACATACAATCCTAGGCGTCTCATTTAGCAATCGTGTTATTGACTATTTTGTAATGGACACAAATGTGCGGTGATATATTTTGGGAGCATGAATGAAGCTAGGAGATACATCATAAATGGCAGGGTCTTAGATGTTGTTGAGACACAAAAGGACCTTGGAGTGCAAATCCAGAGATTCTTAAAGGTGGCAACGCAGGTAATAACATTGTTAATAGACACAAAATGCTGGAGTAACTCAGCGGAACAGGCAGCATCTCTGGATAGAAGGAATGGGTGACGTTTTGGGTCGAGACTCTTCTTTAGAGTCTGACGGGTCTCGACTCCAGCATTTACTCCAGCATTTTGTGTCTATCTTTGGTGTAAACCAGCATCTGTAGTTCCTTCCTACACATAATAACATTGTTACACGGGCATGTAGGATACTGGTCTTCATTTAGTTGGGACATTAAATACAGAAGTAGGAAGGTTATGCTCGTACTGTATAAAACTTTGGTCGTACAAAGTGCAGTTAGGTCGAGTAAGGATGTCATAGCACGATCCCTCTCTCCGTCATTGCTGTTAAGGGTCATGCGTACTTTCCCCTTCAATTTGCCCTCTCTAAATGCAACATCTAGTACTTATCTGCCATTTCTCTGCCCATATCTATAACCAATCTATATTCTGCTATATGTATTGACAGCCTTCTTCAATGTCCTCACAACTCCTCCAAATTTCATTTGCAAACCTACCAACCAACCCATGCACATTTTCTTCCAAGTAATTTATATCTATCACAAACAATCAAGTCTAATATTGTGCCTTCTCTCGTTCTAGTGACATACAGTATTTAAAAGCTCTCCTGGACACACCTTAAAATTCTACATGCTCTGAGCCTTCAATGCAAAAGCAGTCCCAATTATGGATTATACATAAGCTGAATATGGCGTTGAACAGAATAAAGGATCCTGAGGTTTAGGATGAAGATAGACACAAAATGTTGGTGTAACTCAGCGGGTCAGGCAGCATCTCTGGAGGAAAGAAATCGGTGACGATTTGGTTCGAGATCCTTCTTCTTGTTTAGATTAACAGGATCATCTTGGAATGCCTGCACAGAGATCATTGGTAAAAGCTTGAAAGGTGACTGTGATTCTGAACTTCTACACACCCTTTTTTCCCTTTTCGGGCTGTTGTTACAGGTTTAAACAACATCTCTCAGCCTGCAGTGCCCACCAAAACCAAAGCTAATGGAACTTCCAGGCATGAGCTGATGGATTGAACACAAGTGTTTCAGGTATTGAAGGCTTCCCGTAGTGATAATGTTATTGCCTGCGGGACATTGTTCTGTCTCTGCCTCATGTGAACTCTGCATGTACCTGAAATGAGTGTTCAGCTCGTGTGGGGGCCATTGATTGCTTATTATAAATGCCAGCTATGCACACTGCCAACGATCCCAAAGTATTCACACTGCAGCAGCCCTCTGTACTAGCTGCATACTTTAACCTCTATGGCGATCAAAGAATCAACAGGACAAAGAGCATTATACATTCATCATATGACCTTCGCCTCCGAACCAAAAGCCATGATTACATGAACAGCAAGCATATGATGACATTTGTACTCCCACAAAAAGCCTGAGGTTTAGACTACTGGCGATGAGAATACTGCCTGTGTGTCTACTGGAATTTTTTGAGGATGTAACTAGGAAAATTGACAGAGGAGAGTCAGTGGATGTGGTGTACCTCGACTTTCAGAAAGCCTTCGACAAGGTCCCACATAGGAGATTAGTGGGCAAAATTAGGGCACATGGTAATGGGGGTAGGGTACTGACATGGATAGAAAATTGGTTGACAGACAGAAAGCAAAGAGTGGGGATAAATGGGTCCCTTTCGGAATGGCAGGCAGTGACCAGTGGGGTACCACAAGGTTCGGTGCTGGGACCCCAGCTATTTACGATATACATTAATGACTTAGACGAAGGGATTAAAAGTACCATTAGCAAATTTGCAGATGAAACTAAGCTGGGGGGTAGTGTGAATTGTGTGGAAGATGCAATAAGGCTGCAGGGTGACTTGGACAGGTTGTGTGAGTGGGCGGATACATGGCAGATGCAGTTTAAAGTAGATAAGTGTGAGGTTATTCACTTTGGAAGTAAGAATAGAAAGGCAGATTATTATCTGAATGGTGTCAAGTTAGGAGGAGGGGGAGTTCAACGAGATCTGGGTGTCCTAGTGCATCAGTCAATGAAAGGAAGCATGCAGGTACAGCAGGCAGTGAAGAAAGCCAATGGAATGTTGGTCTTCATAACAAGAGGAGTTGAGTATAGGAGCAAAGAGGTCCTTCTACAGTTGTACCGGGCCCTGGTGAGACCGCACCTGGAGTACTGTGTGCAGTTTTGGTCTCCAAATTTGAGGAAGGATATTCTTGCTATGGAGGGCGTGCAGCGTAGGTTCACTAGGTTAATTCCCGGAATGGCGGGACTGTCGTATGTTGAAAGGCTGGAGCGATTGGGCTTGTATACACTGGAATTTAGAAGGATGAGGGGGGATCTTATTGAAACATATAAGATAATTAGGGGATTGGACACATTAGAGGCAGGAAACATGTTCCCAATGTTGGGGGAGTCCAGAACAAGGGGCCACAGTTTAAGAATAAGGGGTAGGCCATTTAGAACGGAGATGAGGAAGAACTTTTTCAGTCAGAGAGTGGTGAAGGTGTGGAATTCTCTGCCTCAGAAGGCAGTGGAGGCCAGTTTGTTGGATGCTTTCAAGAGAGAGCTGGATAGAGCTCTTAAGGATAGCGGAGTGAGGGGGTATGGAGAGAAGGCAGGAACGGGGTACTGATTGAGAGTGATCAGCCATGATCGCATTGAATGGCGGTGCTGGCTCGAAGGGCTGAATGGCCTACGCCTACTCCTGCACCTATTGTCTATTGTCTATTGTCTTCAAAGGAATCCTTTCACAGCTGGCTGGGCGGCTCTCACCATTTGCTGCACGATGCAGCAATTTGCCAGTGTGAGGGGTGGAACAGCAGAGACAGCACTGGTAAAGCACGAAATGTGTAGGAAGGAACTACAGATGCTGGTTTAAACCGAAGATAGACTCAAAAAACTGGAGTAACTCAGCGGGACAGGCAGCATCTCTGGAGAGAAGGAATGGTGATGTTTCGGGTCAAGACCCTTCTTCAGACTGATGTCAGGGGAGAGGTAGATACATAGAAAGGAATTGTGAGGTGCGAAAACAAGACAAAGGGAATGGAGATTAAGGAAAATGAAGCATAGATCATTGTTAGCTGGCAGAAGGTAACGACAAGGCAAACAGAGATAAAAGCTGCCCAAGCAAAATATCAGGTGCTGTTCCTCCAATTTGCACTGGACCTCACTCTGACAATGGAGGAGGCCCAGGACAGGAAGGTCAGTGTGGGAGTGGGAGGGAAAGTTAAAGTGTTTGGTAAAGCACGTCAAGCACGAGGAGAAGGCAGAGGGAGAAGAGGAGGTGCAAGTGAAAGAAAATGATGAGAAACCAGAACTTAAACAGACCTTTCTGGCTAGACTCCACATGAAGAAATAATCCCAGAGTGATACCAAGAGTCAAGAGCTCTATTATCTATTATCATACATTGTCATGTACACCGAGCAATGAAATTCTGACTTGCAGGCCTGCAAATACAATATACATAGACAAGATATACCAAAGATAATAGAGCTGAGCAAGATAGACCACTCGACCCTAAAAATCGTAGTATGTCAAGGCGCCATTTTAGTAGGCAGAAACTTGCAGAAACATTAAACAATTTTTTTTTAAAAATCTGTGAATCGATAGATGAAATATATTCTGCATTTTAATGGTATCATCACACATACTGTTCCCCCACAACACTGATTACACTGCGAGAGGCAGACCGAACGGCGGGTTTTGCTTACTAAGATGGCGGACGTTCCGCTCCTTTGCGTACTGCACTTCAGTATAGAGTCATAGAGTCCTACAGCACAGAAAGAGGCCCTTCGGCCCATCGTGTCCGCGCCGCCCGTTACCAAACACAGTCTAATTTTAATCCCATTTTCCCGCATTTGGACCGTAGCCCTGAATGTTGTAGCATTTCAAGTGCCCATCCAAATGCCTCTTAAACGTTGTGAGTGTTCCCGCCTCCACCACCACCCCAGGCAGTGAGTTCCAGACTCCAACCACCCTCTGGGTGAAAAAGTTCTTTCTCACATCCCCCCGAAACCTCCCTCCCCTTACCCTGTATCTATGTCCCCTCGTTGTTGAACCTTCCACCAGTGGAAGAAGTTCCCCGCCATCTACCTTATCCATGCCCCTCATGATCTTGTACACCTCGATCATGTCGCCTCTCAGCCTTCTCTGCTCCAGGGAAAACAACCCCAGTCTGCTCAGTCTCTCCTCATAGCCGAGGCCCTTCATCCCTGGCAGCATCCTGGTGAATCTCCTCTGCACCCTCTCCAAAGCTATCACATCCTTTCTATAATGTGGTGACCAGAACTGTACACAATACTCCAGCTGTGGCCTCACCAGTGTTCTGTACAATTCCATCATTACCCCCCTACTTTTATATTCGATGCCCCGGCTAATGAAGGCCAGTAACCCATATGCCTTTTTGACCACCCTGTCCACCTGTCCTGCTGCCTTCAAGGACTTATAGGCGATTTCAACGGAGTGGTTCATCTTGCTCCTCTATTATCTTTGATATATACTAACAATAGAAATTCAATAAATTAATAACCGTAATACTATGGCAAAAAAACCATGGTCCTCAGTGAATCAATGACAGTCCAACGAAGTTCATAGTGTTGTATGGTGTTGATGAGTCTGATGGTTGTTGTGAAGAAGTTATTGAACCTGGTGGTCCTGGTTTTCAGACTCCTATACCTTCTTCCCCATGGTAGGAGTGAACTGAGAGTGTGGCCAGGGTGATATGGTCTTTGGTGATCTTGACTGCCTGTTTGAGGCAGTGCCTCCTACAGATCTCTCCGCCGGATAGTGCCCTTGATGGATCTGGCAGTGTCTACAACACTCCGTAATCTCCGTCACTCCAATACATTATAGAAACATAGAAAATAGGTGCAGGAGTAGGCCATTCGGCCCTTCGAGCCTGCACCGCCATTCAATATGATCATGGCTGATCATCCAGCTCAGTAGCCTGTACCTGCCTTCTCTCCATACCCCCTTATCCCTTTAGCAAAAAGGGCCACATCTAACTCCCTCTTAAATATAGCCAATGAACTGGCCTCAACTACCTTCTGTGGCAGAGAATTCCACAGATTCACCACTCTCTGTGTGAAGAAATGTTTTCTCATCTCGGTCCTAAAAGACTTCCCCCTTATCCTTAAGCTGTGATGATCAGCCATGATCATATTGAATGGCGGTGCAGGCTCGAAGGGCCGGATGGCCTACTCCTGCACCTATTTTCTATGTTTCTATGTTTCTATAATAAGAATATGAACCACTGTTCATATCTTTGGTACCATATTTCACCCTGAAATAATCTTTGCATTACATATTCCGGCGTCTTCTATTTCCGACGCATTATCTAAACCTGTCTTTGCCACCTCTCACTTGTTGCTGAAATAATCTTAAGACTTGACGTTCTTAACATTATTCTGCCTGGCCTCATTCATTCTCTGAGAGGAATAGATCGGATAGATGCACAGAATCTCCTGCGCAGAGTAGGGGGATTGAGGACCAGAGGGCATAGGTTCAAAGTGAAGGGGAAAAGCTTTATTAGGACTCTAAGGGGTGACTTTTTCACACAAAAATCCTCTTTCAAATCCTCTATTGTCTCATTCCTTTCTTTCTCTGGAACCTCCTCCAATGCTTTAATGTTTTGATAATAGCCTGGTTCCTCCGATCCTGTAATGGAATTGCTCTCCAACTTATGGCAGTGCCATCAGATGCCAAAAGTCCTTGCCCTGGAATTCCCCCCCCCAAATCTCTATCTTCATTTCCTCTTTCAAAGCAGGCCACAAAACATGCCTCTTGATCAAACATTTAATCACCTGCTTCTTTTATGGTCCATGTGTTGATTCTACTTTGATACTGCTTGTATGAAGAGCTGTTTGGTCTCTTTAGAGCCAACATGCACCTGAAAAGAGTAAGTCAAATTGATGTGTAGGAAAATAACTGCAGATGCTGGTTCAAATTGAAGGTAGACACAAAATGCTGGAGTAACTCAGCGGGTCAGGCAGCATCTCAGGAGAGAAGGAATGTGTGATGTTTGGGGTTGAGACCTGAAACGTCTGAAGAAGTGTCTCGACCCAATGTGTCACCCATTCCTTCTCTCTTGAGATGCAGCCTGACCCGCTGAGTTACTCCAGCATTTTGTGTCTACCTTCAAGTAAAAATGATGGGTGTCTCTAGTGATATTTGCAAGTCAACAGTGAACAATCACATTGGCATTTACTACAAATCTTTGTTGGACCTTAGGAAAGAGGAAATGACTTTTCAAACTTACAGGTGCTTTCTCACTGAAAGATGTCTGCAGCTAGTGGAATTATTCACTGACCGAGTCCACCACACTGTAACCAGTCACTGTATCAAGTTAAGCACATGCACAAACAAATACAGTGAGATTTTGGTGGAATGGAAATCTTGTTTGCAGCAGCACCACAGGCACATAGACTTAGAAAACACAAAAAACAGTTATAAATTATACATCAATAATAGACAAATTCTGCTAGACAGTAAAAACTGTGCAAAAAAACAAGACATTGGTGCAAAACAAATTAGAAAAGAAATCTATGGTAGTGCAGAAAGTGTTCCTTTTTCAAGGTATGATTTGAGGTTAAGAAAACCGAGAGTTTTGTTTTAGTTTTAGAGATGCAGTACAGAAACAGGCCCTTTGGCTGACCGAGTCCACCACAGACACTAGCACTATCCCACACACCAGGGACAATTTTACAGTTACTGAATTACCAAAGCCAATTAACCTACAGCCCTGTATGTCTTTGGGATGTGGGAGGAAACCGGAGCACATGGAGAAAACCCACGCAGTCAAAGGGAGAATGTACAAACTCCGGAGGGAGAGCACCCAGAGTCAGGATGGAACACGGATCTTTCTCTGGCGCTGTGAGGCAGTGGCTCTGAATACATCACCACTCAGGAAGAGAGATTTCCACTACACGTTTGTGAGCTTTTTATTTTCAGCGACTGATTATAATTTGGAACTCAATAATTGATAAAAGGTGGTGGAAGCAGAGTTAATCACGGCTTTCAGAGGGAACGGAAGCAGAATATGCTAAGATGCTCATTAGGTCAGGCAGCATGTGTGGAAGGCAAAACAGAATGAACATTTTGGGTCAATGACCCCCAGCAGAAATGGAAAAGTGAGAAAATGTGTGTTTAAATGAGCAGAGATGCAGAAGGGCGGAGAATGAATGAAGGGACTACTACAAGTGACCTATCTGAAGGGAATGTGAGCATGCTAGAACTGGGAAATCCTCAACACAGCAGTTAATGGAAATCTGAAATAACATGTAGGGCAGTGGCTGTTCCTGAACCTGATGGTGTGGACATCAGGTTTCTGTCTGATGTAGCAGCAAGAAGAGGTCTTGGCTTGGATGGTGGGGATCCTTTTCTCCATCATGGTCTGGTTTGGCTCAGCCACCAAGCACGACATCCAGAGGCTGCAATGGATCGTTCACACAGCTGAGAAGGTTGTTGGCTACAACCTTCCCCCCATTGACTAACTGTTCACTGCAGGGGCCAGGAAGCGAGTGGGCAAGATCATCTCTCACCCCTCTCACCCTGGCCACAAACTCTTTGAAGCACTTCCCGCTGGAAGGCGACTCCGGACTGTCAAAGCAGCCACAGCCAGACATAAAAACAGCTTTTTTCCACGATAGTTCTACTCAATAAGCAAAGTCTGTAGACTCTTTTTTGCTCTGGTTTATTTTCACCCACATGTTTAGACCGTAATGTTGTATCCTTATTGTTTTGATGTGTTTATGCTGTATTCTTAATTGTTAACTGTATGTTTGTGTTGTCATTTGTGAACGGAGCACCAAGGCACATTCCTTGTAAATGCACATACTTGGCCAATAAACTTATTCATTCATTCATTCATTCATTCATTCACACAAGCACTATCCCACACACATTACAGACATTTTACAATTTTTACCGAAGCCAATTAACCTACAAACTTGTGTGTCTTTGGAGTGTAGGGGGAGACCGGAGCAGCAGGAGAAAACCCACACAGGTCACGGGGAGAACGTACAAACTCCGTAACAGTCAGCACCCATAGTCAGGATTGAACCTAGGTCTCTGATGCTGTGAGGCAGCAAACTGTACCGCTGCATCACGGTGTGTGCATTTGTGTGCACGTGTGTGCGTGCGTTTGTGTGCGTGTGTTTGTGTGTGCACTCGCGTGTGTGTGTGCGTATCCTAGCTCCCTCTCAAGCAGATATTCCAAATCGTTAAACATCAGCTAACACTCCACACACGTTTAATTTTACTGCTATTCCAGAATTAGACAATAATTTTAAAGTAAATGTGGTGAATGTAGAGGAAGCTGGGAATACGGTTCCACTGAGTTTAGAGACGGGATGGGGGGAGGGAGGAATGTAGTGAGGGTGGGGAGAGGGGAGGGGAGAGAGTGAGGGAGGGGAGGGAGGGAGATAGAGGAGGAAGATAGAGGAGGGAGGGAAAGGAGGGAGGAGAGAGTGAGGGAGAGGGGGAAAGGGGAGGGGAGATAGTGAGGGAGGGGAGGGAGGGAGAGTAGAGGAGGGAGGGAAAGGAGGGGGGAGAGAGTGAGGGAGAGGGAGAGGGGAGAAGAGGGAGGGAGAGGGGGGAGAGGGAGAGGAGGGAGGGAGAGGAGGGAGGGGGAGGAGGGAGAGAGAGGGGGAGGTAGAGGGGGAGAGGAGGGAGGGAGAGGAGGGGGGAGAGAGGGAGAGGGAGAGGAGGGAGGGAGAGGAGTGAGGGAGAGGAGAGTGAGCCTGCACCGCCATTCAATATGATCATGGCTGATCATCACAGCTTAAGGATAAGGGGGAAGTCTTTTAGGACCGAGATGAGAAAACATTTCTCACTCCCCGCTCACTCACCTCTCACTCCCCTCCCTCTCAGGCCCCTCCCCAACCATCCTCCGGCCCCTCATTCTTTCCTCAGACTCCTGGAAAGGCCCTCTCGCCCGTCACTACCCTCTCAGAAAGGCCTTCATTCTCCCTCCAGCCTTGCTTCACTGTGCAGGGCCCTCCATCCTTGGCCCCTCAGGTCTGGTCCAGCCCCTCCATGAGGGGTGGGGAGACGGGGGGGCGGGGAGATGGGGGGGTGGGGAGATGGGGGTCGGGGAGACGGGGGGGTGGGGAGAAGGGGGGGGCGGGGAGATGGGGGGGTGCGGAGACGGGGGGCGGGGAGACGGGGGGGGTGGGGAGACGGGGGGGCGGGGAGATGGGGGGGTGGGGAGAAGGGGGGGTGGGGAGACGGGGGGGCGGGGGAGATGGGGGGGTGGGGAGACGGGGGGTGGGGAGACGGGGGGGCGGGGAGACGGGGAGACGGGGGGGCGGGGAGACGGGGGGGGCGGGGAGACGGGGGGGCAGGTAGACGGGGGGGCGGGGAGACGGGGGGGCGGGGAGACGGGGGGGTGGGAGACGGGGGGGCGGGGAGACGGGGGGGCGGGGAGACGGGGGGCGGGGAGACGGGGGGCGAGGAGACGGGGGTCGGGGAGACGGGGAGGCGGGGAGACGGGGGGGCGGGTAGACGGGGGGCGGGGAGACGGGGGGGCGGGGAGACGGGGGGCGGGGAGACGGGGAGGCGGGGAGACGGGGGGGCGGGGAGACGGGGGGGGCGGGGGAGACGGGGGGGGCGGGGAGACGGGGGGGGGCGGGGAGACGGGGGGCGGGGAGACGGGGGGCGGGGAGACGGCGGGGCGGGGAGACGGGGGGCGGGGAGACGGGGGGCGGGGAGACGGGGGGGCGGGGAGATGGGGGGGCAGGGAGACGGGGGGGGCGGGGAAATGGGGGGGAGACGGGGGGGCAGGGAGACCAGGGGGGGCGGGGAGACTGGGGGGGGGGCGGGGAGACGGGGGGGGCGGGGAGACGGGGGGGGCGGGGAGACCGGGGGGGCAGGGAGACGTGGGGGGCGGGGAGACGGGGGGGTGGGGAGACGGGGGGGCGGGGAGACCAGGGGGGCAGGGAGACGTGGGGGGCGGGGAGACGGGGGGGGCAGAGAGGGGGACAGAGAGGGGGGACAGAGAGGGGGTAACAGAGAGGGGGGGAGAGGGAGGAGGGGACAGAGAGGGGGGAGAGAGAGAGGGGTGGAGAGAGAGAGGGGGGGAGAGAGAGAAAGGGGGAGAGAGAGAGAGGGGAGAGAGAGAGAGAGGGGAGAGAGAGAGGGGGTGAGGGGAGGGAGAGGGGGAGGGGGAGAGAGAGAGGGGGAGAGAGAGGGGGGAGAGAGAAAGGGAGGAGAGAGAGAGAGAGGGGAGAGAGAGAGGGGGTGAGGGGAGGGAGAGGGGGAGGGGGAGAGAGAGAGGGAGGAGAGAGAGAGGAGAGAGAGGGGTGAGGGGAGGGAGAGGGGGAGGGGGGAGAGAGAGAGGGAGGAGAGAAAGAGAGAGGAGAGAGAGAGGGGGTGAGGGGAGGGAGAGGGGGAGGGGGGAGAGAGAGAGGGGGGAGAGAGATTGGGGAGAGAGTGGATGAGAAAGTAGGATAACGTTGAACTGGTGGGAAACAGTGACCGATGGTCTTGACGTTCTCGGTGGGCTGAGGGCCTATTTCTGCTGTATATCTAACATTTAACTTAACTAAATTAAACCACGCAAGTCTAAAGTAAACGAAATTAAACTAAACTGAACAACAAAACCAGCTAATCAAGTTAGTTTTGTTTAGTTTAGTTCAGTGTGGTTTACTGTCATGTAGTTTAGTGTGGTTTGGTCCAGTTTAATTTAATCTAGATTAGTTCAGTTTAGTCTGGTTTACTTTTAACTAAACTAAACTCCAGTAAACTAAACACTAAACTAAACTAGTAAACTAAACACTAAACTAAACTCCAGTAAACTAAACACTAAACTAAACTAGAGTAAACTAAACACTAAACTAAACTAGAGTAAACTAAACACTAAACTAAACTAGTAAACTAAACACTAAACTAAACTAGTAAACTAAACACTAAACTAAACTAGAGTAAACTAAACACTAAACTAAACTCCAGTAAACTAAACACTAAACTAAACTAGTAAACTTAACACGTAAACTAAACACTAAACTAAACTAGTAAACTAAACACTAAATTAAACTCCAGTAAACTGAACACTAAACTAAACTAGTAAACTAAACACTAAACTAAGCTCCTGTAAATAAACACTAAACTAAACTCCAGTAAACTAAACAACACTAAACTAAACACAATGATAAAGTAAATTGGGTAAAAGTAAACCAAACTACGCCAAACTAAATTAGATTTTAGTTAAGACCCATCCCTTCTCTTTAGAGATGCTGCCTGTCCCGCTGAGTTACTCCAGCGTTTTGTGTCTACCTTCGATTTAAACCAGCATCTGCAGTTCTTTCCCACACTACACTAATGTAAACTATACTAACCTATACTAAACTAACTAAACCACATTTAATAAAACTAAATTAAACTAGACTAAAGTAAGCTAAACTAAATTAAACTAAATTAACTAGATAAAGGGGTAGGCCATTTAGAACGGAGACACTAAACCAGACTATACTAAACTAAACTATACTAAACAAAACTAGATTAAATTAAACCACACTAAACTAAAGTAAGCTAAAGTAAGCTAAACAAAACTAAAAACAACAGTATACTATAACAACTAAACGACAGTGTACTGTGTCAAATGATACCCCAAACTAAACTTAACTAAACCACATTCAACAATATTAAAGTTAAAAAAGACACTAACAACAGACAATAGGTGCAGGAGGAGGCCATTCGGCCCTTCGAGCCAGCACCACCATTCAATATGATCATGGCTGATCATTCTCAATCAGTACCCCATTCCTGCCCTCTCCCCATACCCCTTGACTCCACTATCCTTAAGAGCTCTATCTAGCTCTCTCTTGAATGCATTCAGAGAATTGGCCTCCACTGCCTTCTGAGGCAGAGAATTCCACAGATTTACAACTCTGACTGAAAACGTTTTTCCTCATCTCCGTTCTAAATGGCCTACCCCTTATTCTTAAACTTTCTAAATGGCCTACCCCTTATTCTTAAACTGTGGCCCCTGGTTCTGGACTCCCCCAACATTGGGAACATGTTTCCTGCCTCCAACATGTCCAATCCCTTAATAATCTTATATGTTTCAATAAGATCCCCTTTCATCCTTCTAAATTCCAGCGTATAAAAGCCAGTCTTTCAACATATGAGAGCCCCGCCATTCCTGGAATTAACCTAGTAAACCTACGCTGCACGCCCTCAATAGCAAGAAAGTCCTTCCTCAAATTTAGAGACTAAAAGTGCACACAGTACTCCAGGTGCGGTCTCACTTGGGCCCTGTACAACTGCAGAAGGACCTCCTTGCTCCAATAAGCAACTCCTCTTGTCATAAAGGCCAATATGCCTTTAGATTTCTTCACTGCATGCTAACTTTAGTTGATTGATGAACAAGGACACCCAGATCTTGTTGTACGTCCCCATTTCCCAACTTGACAACATTCAGATAATACTCTGCCTTCCTATTCTTACCACCAAAGTGGATAACCTCACATTTATCCATATTCAACTGCACCTGCCATACATCTGCCTACTCACACAACCTGTCCAAGTCACCCTGCATCCTCCAGGTCTGCACTAACCTAAACTAAACTGCAGTGAACTAGACTAATTTACATTCACATAAACGATATTAAAGTAAAACAAAACCACAGTAAATTAAACAAATCAATACCAAAGTAAAATAAACCACACTAAAGTGGACAAGACTAAACTAAGTTTCACTAAAGTCAACTAAACTATATTAAAGTAAACCAAACAAAATAAAGCACAGTGAACTAAAACTGCATTAAAGTGAACTAAACTCTCTCCCCCTCTCTCACCCCCGCTCTCTACCATTCGCCACCCCCCCCCCCCTCTCTCTTTTTTTTTCTTCTTTTTTTCTCTCTCTCTCTCTCTCTCTCTCTCGACACATGGAGTGGGAGGAGTGGGAGAGAGAGAGAGGGAAGGGCAGAGAGAGGAGGGGAGAGAGGGGGAGAGAGAGGAGGGGGAGTCAGCGTGGAGTCGGTGGGGAAGGGCCTGTTTCCATGCTGTATAAAGTAAACTAGTGCACGAGGTGGCCGCTGGTCAGCGTGAAGTCGCTGGGGAAGGGCCTGTCCCCATGCTGTATAAAGTAAACTATGGACACAGCAGGGAAACAGGCCCTTGCCCACTGACTCCACGCTGACCATTAAATGTAGTTTAGTATAACATGACTCAAATCAATTTAATTCAATTCAATTTCACACAAACGCACTCCCTCTGTATCTCTCTCTCTCTCCCCCCACACTGTTAATGTGTTCTCTCTCTCTCTCACACAAATACACGCACTCTGCCCTCTCTTTCTCTCTCCCTCACACACACTCTCTCTCTCTCTCTGACTCCCCATACTTATTTCATTTGCTACATATTCCTACATATTCAGGCTTCGATTGGCGCCAGCTTGTTATGGCTATGGCGGCCGGCGCGTGCAGACGCAGCGACCCCACGCTCTCCCGATTTTTCGAGTGTTTTTAATGTTTCCTCAAGTTCGTCAAGTTTGTTAAGTTTGTTAAGTAGACAGTATAGTCGTGAGTTCTTGCTGGACAAGAAAATAACAACATCAACAACACTGGACGCTACGCTTGCAGAGGAACTTAGCGGCCTCAGAATACTCTGCCTGACCTCGGCCTCGAGTGTTGCCCCCCGGCTGGAAAGGAGACGCCGCAGGCCGGTGTGAGAAGAGACTCCGCAGGCGGTGTGAGAGGAAGCAGAAGAGGGGTAAGCGCGGAGGCATCCGGGCTAGGCTAGCGGCTAGCCCACACAGACCGGCTATTCCGAGCATGCTAATGGCTAATGTACGCTCACTGGACAATAAAATGGACATTATAAGACTTCTCCGGTCGACCCAGCGTGAGGTGAGGGAATGCTGTGTTTACAGACTCCGCTGTTCAGCTCGACCGGCTAACATGCTACCGATCGGACAGAGCTACGGTTAGGCGGGGGGAAGACTCGCGGCGGCGGTGTGATTGTTTACATCAGTGATGCTTGGTGTCGGGACGCTGTGTTGGTCTACAAACACTGTCATCGCTCGGCGGAGTTTATGTTTGTGAAGGGGGGGGGGGAGGGAGGGGGGGGGGGTGGGGGGGGGGTGTTAGTCGCTGTTTACATCCCTCCCAGTTCCAACAACAAGGACAGAGAGGAGGCACTCTGTGAAGTGTACGGGCCATCTCTGAGCAACAGACAGCACACCCAGATGGCTTTCTCATCGTAGCTGGGGACTTCAACCATGCTAACCTAAAAACTGTCATGCCTAAAGTATACCAGCATGTTGATTTCGCAACACGAGAAAACAACACCTTGGACCTTGTCTACACGACCATCAAAGGAGCATACAAGGCTTCCCCCTCCCCCACATCGGCCTCTCTGATCACCTCGTCTCCGTTGCTGAAACCGGCATACAGACCCCGGGTGAAAGTCACCAAACCAGTTTCAAAAGAGGTATGGGTGGTCAGAGGACAGCACAGTGCATTCAAAACTGCTTTGAGACTACAGACTGGGACATGTTCAAGCAGGCAGCAACATACAACAACACAACCAAACATTCAGGAATACACAGAGACAGTTAAGGCTACATCACCAAATGCATTGATGATGTGACCACTAGAGCCATCACGGCTAACCAGAAGCCATGGCTGACAGGGGAGGTCCATGGAGTCATGCTGAGGGTCCGCAACGTTGCCTACAGAGAGGGCAATCCAGCGGTCTCAGAGCAGCCAGGGCAACCTTTCCAGTGGCATCAGGAAAGCCAAACAACACTACACCGGCGTATCACAGCCCACTTCAGTGACAGCAGAGACACACGGAGCCTGTGGAAGGGTATTAGGACTATCACGGACTACAACCTAACAGACCTGTGACAGTGACCTCTTCTCCTGAACGACCTCAACGGCTTCTTCGCACGCTTTGAAGCACAGAGCAACACACCTGCGCAGAAAACAACTTCCCCCCCAACGACCAGGCTATTTGTCTGTCTCCAGGCAGTGTGAGGAGCACACTGTTAAGGATTAACACCCGAAAGCTTCTGGACCTGACAACATTCCTGGTCGTGTGCTAAAAGACTGCGCAGCTGAGCTCACAGATGTCCTCACAGACATCTTCAACATCTCCCTGAGGCCAGGCTGTTGTTGTTCCTCGTGCTTCAAAGAAACCACCATCATACTGTGCCAAGAAGTTTCTCATCCTGCTTAACGACTACCGCCTGTAGCGCTGACTTCAACCATCATGAAGTGCTTCGAGAGGCTGGTCATGAAGCAGATCAGATCCAACCTCCCCCTCCCTGGACCCGTTTCAGTTTGCATATCGAGCTAAGCGGTCCACTGAGGATGCCATCCTCTGTCTACACCAGATCGGGGGAAAAGGGAGGATTTTTATGTAGAGTGGGGATTCATAGACTTTAGGCTCAGCATTCAACACCATCATCCCCCAGCAGCTGGTTTGTAAACTAACAAATCTGGGCCTCAGCCCCCTTCTCTGCAACTGGCTGCTGGACTTCCTCACTGCCAGACCCCAGTCTGTCGGGTCGGCAGAACACATCGGACACATCACGCTGAAGTACGGGGAGCACATCAAGTGTGTTGGGCTAAGCTGTGTAAGCCCCTGCTCTTCACCTTGCTGACCCACGACTGACACCCACTAAGCTCAACCACTTCGTCAAGTTTGCGGACGACACAACCGTGGTGGGTCCATCAGCAACAACGACGAGACCTACCAAGGAAGGAGGTGAACCAGCTGGCGCGTGGTGCACAGACAACAATCTCTTCCTGAATTGTGGAGAAAACAAAGGAGATTGTTGTCGACTTCAGGAGAACACACACCCAACACCCCCACCCACTGACCATCAATGGTGCTGCTGTGGAGCAGGTGAGCGCAGCACAAATTCCTGGGGGTGAACATGACGAGGATCTCTCCTGGAGCAACAACACACGTCCATCGCCAAGAAAGCCAGCAGCGCCTCTACTTCCTCCGCAAACTGAAGAGAGCGGGAGCCCCCACACCCATCATGTACACTTTTACCGAGGCGCCATCGAGAGCATCCTCAGCAGCTGCATCACTGTGTGGTTCGGAAGCTGCACAGCCTCCAGCCGTAAGACCCTGCAGCAGCGCATAGTGAACACTGCTGAGAGGATCACTGGCGCCTCACTCCCAACACTCCTAGTCCTTTACCTCACCCGCAAAGCATTGAGCATTGTGGGTGACCCCTCCACCCTCCAACAGCCTCTTCACCCTCCTGCCTTCAGGGAGAAGGTTTCGCAGCTGAGGTCGAGCACCACCCGACTAAAGAACAGTTTTTTCCACCAGGCTGTCAGGATGCTGAACTCTCTCCTCCCTCCCCTCTCTCCCTCCCTCTCTGCCCCATTGGACCTGGACTTTAACACCACCACAGCACATCAGCACAGCCTTTAGACCTTTTACGCTGCTATGGACAGGCTTTGCACTACTGTTCATTATTTTTTTATTGTAATTATTCATCTTCATCTTTTTTTCATTGAAGTGACTATATTTTATATTGATTGTTGTTTGCTGTGCCTTTTTAATTTTAACTTAATTTAATGCACTTTATTCCTCGGGATTGTGGGAAACGGTATTTCGATTTTCTGTCTGTGTAAACTAACTGGAAATTGACAATAAACTTGACTTTGACTTTGACTTTGAGCTAGACTAGGCTCAGGCTGATATGCAGGATGGTAAATGGTCAAGGAGGTGTTCCCCAGGCTTCCCTCAAATTGATAACTTATATAAATGATTTTGCAAACTGACTCTAAATGCATCAATCCTATTGGGGATCAGCGAATGTATTGGGAATCAATATCTACAATGTTTCAAACTTTGGGGCAGGTGTGGGTTTCCAGGGCACATGTTTCAATGTTTGTCCTTGTTAGCTTCCTTCCAGAGCTTTCCATGCAACACAATGCATTGAGCTGTATGTTGTATTATTGGGTCAGGGCGATGTCTGTTAATTGAAGAGAGAGAGAGGTAGAGACAGAGGGGGGGGGGGGAGGGGGGTGAGAGAGGTGAGGGGGTGAGAGAGGTGAGGGGGGAGGGAGAGAGAGGGAGGGAGGGAGAGAGAGGGAGGGACGGAGAGAGAGGGAGGGACGGAGAGAGAGGGAGGGACGGAGAGAGAGGTGAGGGGGAGAGAGAGGGAGGGAGGGACGGAGGGAGGGGGAGAGAGAGAGAGAGAGAGAGAGAGTATTTGTGTGAGGGAGAGAGTGAGTATTTGTGTGAGAGAGAGAGAGAACACATTAACAGTGTGGGGGGAGAGAGAGAGAGATACAGAGAGAGTGCGTGTGTGTGAAATTGAATTGAATTAAATTGGTTTGAGTAATGTTATACTAAACTACATTTAATGGTCAGCGTGGAGTCGGTGGGCAAGGGCCTGTTTCCCTGCTGTGTCCATAGTTTACTTTATACAGCATGGGGACAGGCCCTTCCCCAGCGACTTCACGCTGACTCCCCCTCCTCTCTCTCCACTCCTCTCTCCCCTCCTCTCTCTGCCCTTCCCTCTCTCTCTCTTCCACTCCTCTCTCCCACTCCTCTCTCCCCCTCCTCTCTCCCCCTCCTCTCTCTCCACTCCTCTCTCTGCCCTTCCCCTCTCTCTCTCTCCACCTCTCTCACTCTTTAAATCGTAAGTTCACCCAAAATTATCTAAAGCCTAAAATTAGGGCCCCAAAATGCTTCAACTCTTAAATCAATCAATCAATCAATCAATCTCTCACTCTCTCCCTCCCCCTCCCTCCCCCCCCTCCCTCTCTCTCCCCTCTCTCTCCCCTCCCTCCCCCTCTCTCTCTCTCTCTCTCTCTCTCTCTCTCTCTCTCATAAGACACATCATAATATTGCCAAAGTATAGAACATAACATAGATATTTAAAAGGCATGAATACAAATACAAGTCTACAATGCATGGGGCGATATGTCCCTGTACATATACATATATAATACATACTAGACCAAGTGGGCCCGTCCTCGTAGGGTTTCCATTGTGACCTGGTGAAATCGCGTTTTTTCTTTAAAATAAATTGTCTGTTCAAAAAAATGAAAATCAATCTCAGTGTGGGGGGGGGGGGGGAAGAGGAGGAGGGGGGGCGGAGAGGAGGGGGTGGTGGTGGAGAGAACGGGGGGGTGGAGAGGGGTGGTGTCGGTAAGGAGGGGGGAGGGGAACGGGGAGAGGGAGCCACTGACACCATCCATCCAGCGGCCATCTTCTTTCTCCTTCACTCTAAAATTCTTAAGGGGTTGGACAGGCTAGATGCAGGAAGATTGTTCCCGATGTTGGGGAAGTCCAGAACAAAGGGTCACAGTTTAAGGATAAGGGGGAAGTCTTTTAGGACCGAGATGAGAACGTTTTTTTTCACACAGAGAGTGGTGAATCTGTGGAATTCTCTGCCACAGAAGGTAGTTGAGGCCAGTTCATTGGCTATATTTAAGAGGGAGTTCGATGTGGCCCTTGTGGCTAAAGGGATCAGGGGGTATGGAGAGAAGGCAGGTACGGGATACTGAGTTGGATGATCAGCCATGATCATATTGAATGGCGGTGCGTACAGGCTCAAAGGGCCGAATGGCCTACTCCTGCACCTATTTTCTATGTTTCACTGTGGTGCAGTGCTCCTCCAGGGGAGGGGGAGTGTAATTAAAGGCGGTACAGGGAAGGGGAGAGGGTGTGACCGAGGAGCCTTGGACCCAAAGCCTCTCCTGTATTGGTGCAGCACCCTCAACCCCCAACTCAATCCCCCTTATAATCTCTCCTCTTTCCTGCCCCCCACTCTCTCCCCCCCCCCCACCCCTGCTGTCCCCTTCCCCCACTCTTCCTTCCCCCCCCTCCTTCCCTCCACCCACTCGGCCCCCACGTCCACTCCCCTCCGTGGACCCGTTGGCGGCGAAATACAATCACCGAGCGTGCGGGGAGGGGAGAGCTCCGGACTAGACTCGAGTTGGGCAGCGGAGGGAGGGAGGGAGGTAGGTAGGCCCGGGAGGTGGAGCCGGGAGGGGGAGGGGCGGAGGGGGAGGTGGGCGGGGAGGGGGAGGGACGGGAGGGGGAGAGCGGCCGCCATCTTTGTGAAGTGTCGACGGGGTCGTCTGTGGAAGCGGCCGCTGAAGGAGGAGGAGAAGCTGCCCGCTGAGCTGCGCTGCGCTGCGCTGCGGCCTGTGTGCGGTAACGGTGCTGGGCCCGGGTGGGTGGGAGGGGAGGACTCGAGGACACAGGGGGAGGGGGAGGGGGAGGGGGAGGTCGTGCTGGTGATGTCAGACGAACAGCACTTGGAAAAATGTGTTTAGAATTGAGAGTTTTAAAGTTTAAAATGTCTGTAACTTAAACAATATTCGACAAATTTAAGTAAAACTTGTTATAACCAGTGGCCAGGACAGTGGTGATTAAGGTGGTGCTACCATTGTGACACTGTGGTTCACCGTTGTGGCTGCAGGTCCACATGTTATACATAAACATAGCACAAAAAGTAAGGAAATTTGTGTTTGGTAGATTGTAACAATGCTTCTTGGCAATAAATCTTATACCGTTGGAAAGCCTGTTTATCTCCCTTTTAAATGGTGCTGTAGCGACCATAGAGAATGGTCCAGGTCGTCGAACCCTCGGATTGGCCAGCGAGGTCACGTGGGAACGCGACCATAGGGATTGGTCCAGAGAGCGACATCGCTGATTGGCCAGCGATGTCATGTGCGCGTTTGGCGCCCGATTGAGTCAGTTCGGCGAAGTCTTCAAGGAAGACAGTAAGTTTGTATTGGTTGTCCTTTACCTTGTTGTTTAACTCTGTATCCGAATATTGCGGCTGCAATAAACTCCTCTTACAACCAACAAGTTTCGGACTCGCCATATTGGTGACCCCGACGTGATCTGGACGATCACCGACCGAGCAGGAACCCGACGCCTCGTTGACGATGACCGAGCAGGGCACACCGGAGTCAAGCGCGGCAGACGTTCATCTACCGTTGTTTTGGACGCACGCACCGCAAGCTTGATTTATCCACGCCAAGGCTCAATTTCATATAAAGAAGGTGTCGGACGAATCCACGAAGTACTTCTACCTCGTCAGCGCTCTATCGCCGGACACAACCAAGCGCGTGATGCGGTTCATCGTGAATCCACCTGCGGAAAACAAGTATGAGGCCATGAAGAAAGTATTACTGCGAACCTTCAGGTTTAATAAGCATGGTGGTGCGGCAAAACTTCTGCACCTACCGGATCTTGGAGACCAACTGCCTTCCGTCCTCATGGCCGAAATGATGATGCTAGCCGGTGAACATACGGATTGCCCTATGTTCGAACAGGCATTCCGCGAGAAACTTCCCGAGGATGTCCGACTGCTGCTCACGGATTGTTCTTTTAAGGACCCCGAAGCATACGCAGCAAAAGCGGACGCGCTCATAGCGGCAAAAAACAAGGCGAGTGGTTCGATCAACAAAGTCTCGACATCAGTGACCACGCCACAGCGACGGCAAGATGGCGCCATGTCTCCCGCCAATTCTCAGAAAGCCCGCCAAAAAGATCCGCACAAGCGCGGCTGGTGCTATTATCACCTACGATGGGGTAACGAATCCCGCAACTGTCGTTTGCCTTGTACCTTCGCGGGAAATGCCTCGGCCGATCGTACATAGGGGCAGTTACGATTGGCCAGAACCGGCGCCTCTATGTCCATGATCGATTCACGGACACAGAATTTTTGGTAGACACGGGAGCCATCGTCAGCATAGTGCCGCCGACCGACCTCGAAACCAGATCGGGTAAGACAGGTCCCACCCTCATCGCGGTTAATGGCAGCCCAATTCGCACTTTCGGTACACGGAAGATGTCCCTTGTGTTAGGCCTCCGCACGTACGAATGGCCATTCATCATAGCCGACGTCAAACAAGCGATCCTGGGCGCAGATTTTCTCTGGGCTTTTTCACTGGTTCCTGATGTCCGCGGTAACGACCTCCGACCCTCCGCCGAAGATGAGCATGTCGCTCCGACAATCGCCTCCTCGCCCAGCCCTACTGTCCAGGCCGTCGTCGCGGCCCCCGACTCGTATGCTGCGATTCTGGCAGAGTTTCCGGAGCTGCTCGTCCAACGTTTTGACACGCCTTCGGCTAAGCACGGTGTGGTCCATCACATCCGCACCGAAGGCCCTCCCGTTTTCGCTCGGGCCAGGAGACTACCGCCAGACAAACTGGTGGTGGCAAGGGCGGAGTTCAGGAAAATGGAGGAAATGGGAATTGTCCGTCAGTCTGACAGCCCGTGGGCCTCGCCGTTACACATGGTCTCCAAAGCATCTGGGGGGTGGAGACCATGTGGCGATTATCGGCGTCTCAATGCTGTCACCACGGCTGATCGCTACCCCATACCGCACCTACAGGATTTTTCATCTGGGCTGGAAGGAGCGGTGGTGTTTTCCAAAATCGATTTGGTGCGAGGATACCATCAGATTCCGGTGCGACCGGAGGACATACAGAAAACTGCAACAATTACTCCGTTCGGGTTGTTTGAATGGTTGCGTATGCCTTTCGGTTTAAAGAACGCGGCACAGGCTTTCCAGCGACTGATGGACCGCGTGGGCCGGGGTCTACCGTTTTTGTTTATTTATTTAGACGACATCCTGGTAGCCAGCCCCTCCGTGCAGGAACACCAGGCCCATTTGCGGACCGTGTTCCAGCGGCTCCAAGACCACGGGCTCATAATCCAACCCTCCAAATGTCAATTCGGCCTTCCTGCTCTTGATTTTCTAGGGCACAGAATTACCTCTGCCGGCGCCTCCCCTTTGCCCGAAAAGGTGGAGGCTATCCGGACATTTCCCAGGCCCACCACAGTAAAAGGGCTACAGGAGTTCGTAGGCATGATTAATTTCTACCATAGATTCGTCCCGGCAGCGGCGCGAGTCATGCGCCCACTCTTCCAATGCCTTGCAGGGAATCCGGTAGAGTTGTTGTGGTCCCCGACCGCTGAGTCAGCTTTTACAGCAGCTAAGGCAGCTTTGGCAGACGCCACCATGTTGGTCCATCCGAGCCCCTCCGCCCCCACGGCCCTGACGGTTGACGCCTCTGACGTGGCGGTGGGCGGGGTTCTGGAGCAGCAGGTCGGTGGCCGTTGGCAGCCTTTAGCGTTTTTCAGCCGGCAACTAAATTCGGCCGAGCTGAAGTATAGCGCATTTGACCGAGAGCTTCTGGCTCTCTATTTAGCTGTTCGTCATTTCAGGTACTTCCTCGAGGGCCGCCCATTTGTGGCATTTACTGACCACAAGCCATTAACATTTGCTTTTTTGAAATTGTCTGACCCATGGTCGGCCCGCCAGCAGCGGCACCTGACCGCTATCCCCGAATTTACCACCGATGTCCGTCATGTCGCGGGTAAGCTTAATGCCGTTGCTGACGCCCTATCTAGACCTGCTTTTCCCCCTATTTCGGCGGTGGACTGCGAAGTGGATCCCAAGGAGCTTGCGGAGGCACAGCTCCTAGAGGATACCGTTTCGGCTTACCGGTCCACCACTTCGGGATTGAAGTTGGCCCAGGTAGCTTGTGGGTCGGAGGGCACGAAAGTCTGGTGCGATGTTTCTCTTCCCCGTCCCAGGCCGGTAGTACCGCCCTCCCTTCAGCGCCGGGTTTTCGATGCCATTCATGGGCTGGCGCACCCGTCCATCCGCTCCACCTCTGCCTTGGTAGCAGCGAGGTTTGTCTGGCATGGCCTGCGGAAACAGGTAGCGAGGTGGGCACGTTCCTGCGTGCCCTGTCAGACCGCTAAAGTCCAGCGCCACGTCCAGCCCCCCGTACAGGATTTCGAGGTCCCGGCTGTTCGTTTTTTCCACATCCACGTGGATTTGGTCGGGCCTTTGCCTTCCTCCCGGGGCTACACCCACCTCCTCACGGTGGTGGATCGGTTCACCCGGTGGCCAGAGGCTTTCCCATTGTTTGATATTTCGTCAGCGTCTTGTGCTAGGACTTTGGCCCTTCATTGGGTAGCTCGTTTCGGGGTCCCGGCAGTTATTACCACTGACAGAGGGCCACAGTTCACTTCGTCCCTCTGGGCCGCGCTGGCAGAACTGTACGGGTCCAAGTTACAACCCACGACTGCATATCACCCCCAAGCAAATGGACTCGTAGAAAGGTTCCACCGCCAACTTAAGGCGTCCCTCAGTGCAAGGCTTGAAGGCCCGGACTGGGTAGACCAACTCCCTTGGGTCCTTTTGGGCATCCGGACTGCTCCTAAGCCAGATCTCGGTGCGTCGTCCGCAGAGCTAGTATATGGCTCGACACTTCGAGTACCCGGAGATCTGTTTCCGGACCCTTCAGACCTGCTGCCTACAGTCCCATCAGTGTTAGCATCTCTCCGGGAACGGGTGGGCTCCCTGGCTCCAGTTCCGACTTCACGTCATGGGTGTCCCATGGTGCATGAACCGTCTTCCCTGAAGGACTGTGAGTTTGTTTTTCTGCGTAAAGATGCCCATCGCGCCCCGTTGCAGAGGGTCTATCAAGGGCCGTTCCGGGTTTTACGTAAGGGAACGGCTACCTTCACCTTAGACATGTGCGGCAAGAGTGAGCTCGTCTCGGTGTCCCGGCTCAAACCTGCCCATTTGGACCCGGATCAACCAGTCCTGGTCGGTCAAACCCCTAGGAGAGGCCGACCTCCGTTAGTTCCGCTCAGTACGGGACCCCCCATTCCGACAGTTCCTCCAGGACCCCCCGTTCCGGCAGTCCCTCCAGGACCCCCCATTCCGGTAGTTCCTCCAGAACCTCTCGTTCCGGCTGTTCCGCCATGTCCGGAACCTCCGGCTCCTGTGGTTCAGGCTGTCCCTCTCCGTACTCGTTATGGTCGCGAAATCCGGCTCCCTGCTAGGTTCCGCACCTCGGGTTCTGGGGGGGGTCATGTAGCGACCATAGAGAATGGTCCAGGTCGTCGAACCCTCGGATTGGCCAGCGAGGTCACGTGGGAACGCGACCATAAGGATTGGTCCAGAGAGCGACATCGCTGATTGGCCAGCGATGTCATGTGCGCGTTTGGCGCCCGATTGAGTCAGTTCGGCGAAGTCTTCAAGGAAGACAGTAAGTTTGTATTGGTTGTCCTTTACCTTGTTGTTTAACTCTGTATCCGAATATTGCGGCTGCAATAAACTCCTCTTACAACCAACAAGTTTCGGACTCGCCATAGTGCCACATTTGTAAGGAACATGCATTTGTGGGATGAGCAGCAGAGCTGAGTATATGGGTTGCGCCCATGAAAAATCTGCCAAATCTTCTCTGGCAAAAATTGTAGCGCCACGGTTTACCGTTTTGCCGAAATCACTGACTGACCGACCGACCGACCCACCCACCCATTCGGCCCTTCGAGCCTGCACCGCCATTCAATATGATCATGGCTGATCATCCAGCTCAGTAGCCTGTACCTGCCTTAACTCCATACCCCCTGATCCCTTTAGCAAAAAGGGCTACATCTAACTCCCTCTTAAATATAGCCAATGAACTGGCCTCAACTACCTTCTGTGGCAGAGAATTCCACAGACTCACCACTCTCTGTGTGAAGAAATGTTTTCTCATCTCGGTCCTAAAAGACTTCCCCCTTATCCTTAAGCTGTGACCCCTGGTTCTGGACTCCCCCAACATTGGGAACAATCTTCCCGTATCTAGCCTCTCCAACCCCTTAAGAATTTTAAGATCCCCCCTCAGGCTTCTAAATTCCAGCGAGTACAAGCCCAGTCTATCCAGTCTTTCCTCATATGTAAGTCCCGCCATCCCAGGGATCAATCTGGTGAACCTTCTCTGTACTCCCTCTAAGGCAAGAACGTCTTTCCTCAGGTTAGGAGACCAAAACTGCACACAATACTCCAGGTGCGGTCTCACCAAGGCCCTGTACAACTGCAGCAGAACCTCCCTGCTCCTAAACTCAAATCCTCTTGCTATGAATGCCAACATACCATATATGTCCCTGTACATATATATATATAATACATATAATACAGGGCGATATGTCCCTGTACATATATATATAATAATCATAATAATAATAATGCATTACATTTATATAGCGCTTTTCAAACACTCAAAGACACTTTACAGGGATTTATAGAACATATTGGAAGTGAAATAAATAGATAAATAAGTAAACGAACAGAGAAAGGAGACAGAAGGCGAGGTGACCTTCAGTGGTTGAAGGCAGTACTGAACAGGTGAGACTTCAGTGATGTTTTGAATGTGGTGAGTGAGGAGGAGTCTCTGACGGTTTGGGGTAATGAGTTCCATAGGGTAGGAGCAGCGATGGAGAAAGCCCTGTCCCCCCAGGATCTGAGTTTGGTCCGGATGGGGGGGGGGATAGGAGATTTGCAGCAGCAGAGCGGAGGGTGCAGGTGGGAGTGTGTCTGTGGAGGAGGTCAGTCAGGTAAGATGGGGCCAGGTTATGGAGGGCTTTGTAGGTCATGAGGAGGATTTTGTACTGGATTCTCTGGGGGATGGGGAGCCAGTGGAGTTTGTAAAGGACGGGGGTGATATGGTCACGGATCGGGGTGTGGGTGAGTAGACGGGCAGCGGAGTTTTGAATGTATTGAAGTTTACTGATGATTTTTGAGGGTGCGCCATAGAGGAGGCTGTTGCAGTAGTCCAGACGGGAGGTGATGAAGGCGTGGATGAGGGTTTCTGCAGCTGTGGAGGAGAGGGATGGACGGAGACGGGCAATGCTTTTGAGGTGGAAGAAGGCTGACTTTGTGATGTGTTTGTCGAAGGAGAGGGTTTGATCAAAGATGATTCCAAGATTCCGGATGTGAGGGGAGGTGGATACTGGGAGACCATCAATATTGAGGATGAAGTTTTGGGTGGATTTCGTGAGCGCTTTTGGACCAATGATGATGATTTCAGTTTTATTGCAGTTGAGTTTGAGGAAATTTGATTGAAGCCAAGATTTTATTTCAGTGATGCAGTTTGTCAGTGGTGGAGATTGACTTGGTGGAGATGAGGAGCTGGATATCATCGGCGAAGCAGTGGAAGTTGAGACCATGACGGCGGATTAATTGACCAAGGGGGAACAGGTATTATATATATAATACATATAATACAGGGCGATATGTCCCTGTACATATATATATATATATAATACATTTATATCCTTTTATTGATTGCTACTGGTTCTTGCAGTTGTAAACAGCACAGCAAGGTGGCACGTTTAGTAGGTCGATATTAATTTGCTTAGTGTCTCTGTGTGTATGAGTGTATGTGTACATGTTGGTACATGTGTACATGTGTGAGTGTATGTGTACATGTTGGTCATTCACTGTCTCTCAGGGTGTGGCATGCTGTTACGTATTCTGTCTCTGTGTGTGTCTCTATATGTACATGTTGGTCTCTCAGGGTGTGGCATGCTGTTACGTATTGTGTCTGTGTGTGTGAGTGTATGTGTACATGTTGGTCTCAGGGTGTGGCGTGCTGTTACGTATTGTGTCTCTGTGTGTGTGTGAGTGTATGTGTACATGTTGGTCTCAGGGTGTGGCATGCTGTTACGTATTGTGTCTCTGTGTGTGTGAGTGTATGTGTACATGTTGGTCTCAGGGTGTGGCGTGCTGTTACGTATTGTGTCTGTGTGTGTGTGTGAGTGTGTGTACATGTTGGTCTCTCAGGGTGTGGCGTGCTGTTACGTATTGTGTCTCTGTGTGTGTGTGTGAGTGTGTGTGTACATGTTGGTCCCTCAGGGTGTGGCATGCTGTTACGTATTGTGTCTCTGTGTGTGTGTGTGAGTGTGTGTGTACATGTTGGTCTCAGGGTGTGGCGTGCTGTTACGTATTGTGTCTGTGTGTGTGAGTGTGTGTGTACATGTTGGTCTCTCAGGGTGTGGCATGCTGTTACGTATTGTGTCTCTGTGTGTGTGTGAGTGTATGTGTACATGTTGGTCTCAGGGTGTGGCGTGCTGTTACGTATTGTGTCTGTGTGTGTGTGAGTGTGTGTGTACATGTTGGTCTCAGGGTGTGGCATGCTGTTACGTATTGTGGGCCAAGATGGGCCGTATTTCCTTCTCCAAGGATTATTCCTAGTTTTGATATATCGTCTAGTTCTTTAAAATCTGGAGTTGCCAGACTGAGTTTTTCAAGATATATTTTCCTTATTTTATCGAGTTGTTTACATTTTAAGAGGAAGTGCATCTCTGTTTCAAACTCATCTGTCAAACAGTGACCACATATTCTATTCTCTCTTGGTTGCCAAGATCTCTTCTGTCTTCCTTTTTCAACTGTCAAATGATGGTCACTTAACCTGTACTTGGTGAGGGTCTGTCTCTGCTTTATGTCTCTAACAGTTGAGAGATAGTCTGCCAATTTATAATCTCTTTTTAGGGCACGGTAGCACTCTAGTCTGCTTTGGCTTTTAGTGACTTTAACATATAACATATAACATATAACAACTACAGCATGGAAACAGGCCTGTCCGGCCCTACCAGTCCACGCCGACCATTCTCCCTGACCTAGTCTCATCTACCTGCACTCAGACCATAACCCTCCAATCCCCTCCTATCCATATACCTATCCAATTTACTCTTAAATAATAAAATCGAGCCAGCCTCCACCACTTCCACCGGAAGCCCATTCCATACAGCCACAACCCTCTGAGTAAAGAAGTTCCCCCTCATGTTACCCCTAAACCTTTGTCCCTCAATTCTGAAGCTATTCTTTATATTCCTCAAGAACCTCATTTACTCCCTGCCGCTTATATTTATTGTATATCTCCCTCTTTTTCCGAACCAAGTGTCCAATTTCCCTGGAAAACCACGGCTCTTTCAAATTATTATTCTTTCCTTTCCACCGAACAGGGACATAAAGACTCTGTACTCTCAAAATTTCACCTTTAAATATCCTCCATTTCTCTATTATATCCTTTTCATAAAACAACAATTTCCATTTCACTCCTTTTAAATCCTTTCTCATCTCCTCAAAATTAGCCTTTCTCCAATCCAAAATCTCAACCCTTGGTCCAGATTTGACCTTCTCCATAATGATATTGAAACTAATGGCATTGTGATCACTAGACCCAAAGTGCTCCTCAACACATACCTCCGTCACCTGACCCATCTCATTTCCTAACAGGAGGTCCAACACTGCCCCTTCTCTGGTAGGCACCTCTACGTATTGCTGCAAAAAACTATCCTGCACACATTTTACAAACTCCAAACCATCCAGCCCTTTAACAGAATGTGATTCCCAGTCTATATACGGAAAATTGAAATCACCCACAATCACCACTCTGTGCTTACTACTAATATCTGCTATCTCCTTACATATTTGCTCTTCCAATTCTCGTTCCCTATTTGGCGGTCTATAATACACCCCTATAAGTGTTGCTAAACCTTTCTCATTTCTGAGTTCCACCCAAACAGCCTCCTTAATCGAGCCTTCTAGTCTGTCCTGCCAAAGCACTGCTGTGATATCCTCCCTGACAAGCAATGCAACACCCCCACCTCTTGCCCCTCCGATTCTATCACATCTGAAACAATGAAATCCTGGAATATTTAATTGCCAATCGCAACCCTCCTGCAACCATGTTTCACTGATCGCCACAACATCATACTTCCAGATGTCAATCCAGGCTCTAAGCTCATCCACCTTTCTTACAATGCTCCTAGCATTAAAATATACACATTTAAGGGACCCATCATTTCTTATTCTCAGTTTATTTCTTTTCCCTTCTTTCTCTCCTACATATTGGGTCTGAGTGTTTCTCTTTTCTGCCTCCTGCCTCACACACTGCCTATTAGCTATCTGTGTTTGAGTCCCTCCCCCCAACCGCACTAGTTTAAAGTCTCCGCAGTTATTTTAGCAAATCTCCCCGCCAGGATATTGGTTCCCCTCGGGTTCAGATGCAACCCGTCCTTTTTGTACAGGTCATACTTCCCCCAGAAGAGGTCCCAATGATCCAGAAACTTGAAACCCTGCTCCCTGCACCAGTTCCTCAGCCACGTATTTATCCTCCACCTCACTCCATTCCTATTCTCACTATCGCGTGGCACAGGCAGTAAGCCTGAGATTATTACTTTGGAAGTCCTTTTTTTTAACTCTCTTCCTGGCCCCCTGAATTCTCCTTTCAGGACCTCTTCCCTTATCCTACCTATATTGTTGGTACCTATATGTACCACGACCTCTGGCTCCTCTCCCTCCCTTTTCAGGATATCCTGGACACGCTCAGACACATCCCGGACATCGGCACCAGGGAGGCAAACCACCATCCGGGTCTCCCGACTGCGTCCACAGAAACGCCTATCTGACCCCCTCACTATAGAGTCCCCTATTACTACTGCTCTCCTCTTCCTTTCCCTACCCTTCTGAGCAACAGGGCCGGACTCCTTGCCAGAGGCCCGGGCACCGTCGTTGCCCCCAGGTAGGCTGTCCCCCCCAACAGTACTTAAACAGGAGTACTTATTTCCAAGGGTACAGCCACCGGGGTACTCCCTAGTCCCTGCCTCTGTTCCTTGCCCCCCCTAACAGTGACCCACTTGTCTACCTCCCGTGGTCTAGGAGTGACCACCTCTCTGTAACTTTATCCCAATGTTCCAGGTAGATTTATTTGCGTTGTTTAATAATTTGGTTCACTCTAACTGGTGATTGGAAAGCAGTGTTGATCTGAGACTGGTCAAGGTTTAACTGAGTAGGGGTAGTGAGTCTCAATACCAACTGACACAGGGAGCTCTTTTCTGGGTTCCCCTCTTGGGTTTGGAGGGCTTTGAAATGGAGGGTGTCTGGGGGACTAGATTTAAGGTGATTTCAAAACTTTAGTGCTGGTTTCTGGATATTTATTATCAGTGGGCATCTACCTAATTCCGCCCTACATGCGTTTGTTGGTGTTTTCCTTTGGGTGCGGAGGATGTTCCGACAAAATTCCACATGTAGGGCCTCTGTTGTGTGTTTTTCCCATTTGGTTGTGGTGACTGAGTGGACCCCATACTTCACTACCATAAAGCACAATGGGCTGAATTACACTGGCAAATATTTTAAGCCAGATTTTAATTGGAATTTGGATGTTGTGGAATCTTCTTTCTATTGCATACAGAGCTCTTCGAGCTTTCTCTTTTAGTGCATTCACTGCCATGCTAAAGCTTCCTGATGCTGCAGTAGTCAGACCAAGGTGAGTGTAGCTCATAGTGTGTTCGATAATGATACCATTGAGAGTGAATTGGTATTTGTCTTCCTGACATCTGGGTCTTTTATGAAAAACCATGATGTTGGTTTACTTTAGATTTACTGCCAGGGCCCAATGTTGGCAGTAATCATTGAGTAGGTCTAACTGTTGCTGCTGTCCCTGTTCTGTGGGAGACAACAAAACCAAGTCATCCGCATAAAGCAGGGATTTGACCTCTCCGTCCAGAAGACAGAGGCCTGGCGCTGTGCTCTGGTCCAACTTTACTGCCAAATTGTTTATGTACACATTAAACAGTGTTGGGCTCAGATTGCAGCCTTGCCGGACACCTCTTCTCTGGGTGAAGAGATCAGTGCATTTGTCCCCAATTTTGACACCACATTTATTATTCAAATACATTGATTTAATAAGGTCGTATATCTTTCCTCCTATACCACAATGGAGAAGTTTGTAACAAAGCCCTTTGTGCCAAATAGAGTCAAATGCTTTCTTGAAGTCAATAAAACAGGCAAATATGTTCCCATTTTTTGCTTGATGTATATGTTTTTCAATGAGAGTGTGAAGAGTATAGATATGGTCGGTGTTTTGGAAGGAAGCCAATTTGGTTTTTACTGAGAATATTATATTTGCTAAGGAAATCCTGCATTCTGTTATTGATAATATTGCAGAATAACTTCCCTAGGCAACTCCTGACACAGATGCCACGATAATTGTTTGGATCTGATTTGTTTCCACTCTTATAAATGGGCGAAATAAGCCCTTGACGCCAAATATTGGGGAAATAACCTGAACGTAATATGATGTTGAACAACCTAAGCATTATGTTCTGCATTTCCGGAGTGCTATACTTAAGCATTTCATTTTTAATGCTGTCTGGACCACAAGCTTTTTTTGAGTGGAGAGATTTTATTTTTATGGCCAATTCTTCTGGAGTGATTGGGATGTCGAGAGGGTTTTGATAGTCTCTAATTGTTGTTTCTAATGTTTGGAGTTTATCTCTGATATAAGAGTAGTTTGAGTTTATTTTATTGATTGGAATATCTTTATACAGATCTTCACAATATGCCCTCCAGGTATCACCATCTTGAGTTGGTAATGCTTATAATAACCATATAACCATATAACAATTACAGCACGGAAACAGGCCCGTTCGGCCCTACCAGTCCACGCCGACCACTTTCTCTGACCTAGTCTCATCTACCTGCTCTCAGACCATAACCCTCCAATCCCCTCCCATCCATATACCTATCCAATTTACTGTTAAATAATAAAATTGAGCCTGCCTCCACCACTTCCAACGGAAGCTCATTCCATACAGCCACCACCCTCTGAGTAAAGAAGTTACCCCTCATGTTACCCCTAAACTTTTGTCCCTTAATTCTGAAGTTATGTCCCCTTATTGGAATCTTCCCCACTCTCAAAGGGAAAAGCCTACCCACGTCAACTCTGTCCGTCCCTCTTAAAATTTAAAAAACCTCTATCAAGTCCCCCCTTAACCTTCTTCGCTCCAAAGAATAAAGACCCAACCTGTTCAACCTCTCTCTGTAGCTTAAGCGCTGAAACCCACGCAACATTCTAGTAAATCTCCTCTGTACCATCTCCATTTTGTCGACATCCTTCCTATAATTTGGCGACCAGAGCTGCACACCATACTCCAGATTCGGCCTCACCAATGCCCTGTACAATTTCAACATTACATCCCAACTTCTATATTCGATGCTCTGATTTATAAAGGCAAGCATACCAAACGCCTTCTTCACCACCCTATCCACATGAGATTCCACCTTCAGGGGACAATGCACAGTTATTCCCAGATCCCTCTGTTCCACTGCATTCCTCAATTCCCTACCATTTACCCTGTACGTCCTATTTTGATTTGTCCTACCAAAATGCAGCACCTCACACTTATCAGCATTAAACTCCATCTGCCATCTTTCAGCCCACCCTTCCAAAAGGCCCAAGTCTCTCTGTAGACTTTGAAAATCTACCTCACTATCAACTACTCCACCTATCTTAGTATCATCTGCATATTTACTAATCCAATTTGCCACACCATCATCCAGATCATTAATGTAAATGACAAACAACAGTGGACCCAACACAGATCCTTGGGGCACTCCACTAGACACTGGCCTCCAACCTGACATACAATTGTCAACCGTTACCCTCTGGTATCTCCCATTCAGCCATTGTTGAATCCATCTTGCAACCTCACTATTAATACCCAACGATTTAACCTTCTTAATCAACCTTCCATGTGGAATCTTGTCAAATGCCTTACTGAAGTCCATATAGACAACATCCACAGCCTTGCCCTTATCAATTTCCCTGGTAACCTCTTCAAAAAATTCAAGAAGATTAGTCAAACATGACCTTCCAGGCACAAATCCATGTTGACTGTTTCTAATCAGGCCTTGTTTATCCATGTGATTATATATATTGTCCCTAAGTATCTTTTCCATTAATTTTCCCACCACAGACGTCAAACTAACAGGTCTATAATTGCTAGGTTTACTTTTAGAACCTTTTTTAAACAAAGGCACAACATGCGCAATGCGCCAATCTTCCGGCACCATCCCCGTTTCTAATGACATTTGAAATATTTCCGTCATAGCCCCTGCTATTTCTGCACTAACTTCCCTCAATGTCCTAGGGAATATCCTATCAGGACCTAGAGACTTATCCACTTTTATATTTTTCAAAAGTGTCCGTACCTCCTCTTCTTTGATCCTCATAATTTCCATCACTACTCTACTTGTTTCGCTTACCTCACATAATTCAATATCCTTCTCCTCGGTGAATACCGAAGAAAATAAATTGTTTAATATCTCCCCCATTTCTTCCGGCTCAGCACATAGCTGTCCATTCTGACTCTCTAATGGACCAATTTTATCCCTCGCTATCTTTTTGCTATTGACATATCTGTAGAACCCCTTGGGGTTTACTTTTACATTACTTGCCAAAGTAACCTCATACCTTTTTTTCGCTTTTCTAATTTCCTTCTTAAGATTCCTTTTACATTCTTTCTTACATACCATTCGCTTTCTTCACTGCCTGCTGCACCTGCATGCTTGCTTTCAATGACTGGTGCACCACGACACCCAGGTCACGTTGCATCTCCCCTTCTCCCAATCGGTCACCATTCAGGTAATACTCTGCTTTCCTGTTCTTGCCGCAAAAGTGGATAACCTCACATTTATCCACATTATATTGCATCTGCCATGCATTTGCCCACTCGCCTAATCTATCTAAGTCACTCTGCAGCCTCCTCGCAGCTAACACTGCCACCCAGCTTCGTGTCATCCGCAAACTTAGAGATGTTGCATTCAATTCCCTCGTCCAAATCATTAATATACACTGTAAATAACTGGGGTCCCAGCACTGAGCCTTGCGGTACCCCACTAGTCACTGCCTGCCATTCCGAAAAAGACCCGTTTATTCCTACTCTTTGCTTCCTGTCCGCCAACCAATTTTCTATCCACCTCAACACTGAACCCTCAACAGAACAGTATAACAGAGCTTTATTTGTCGTTCGGTACCGAAGTACCGAACGAAACTACATAGCAGTCATAGAAAAAAAGAACACAAGACACATAACCCCAACACAAACGTCCATCACAGTGACTCCAAACACCCCCTCACTGTGATGGAGGCAACAAAACTTCCCCTCTCTTCCCCACGCCCACGGACAGACAGCTCGTCCCCGACCGACCCGCACAGTCCCCGCACCGGGCGCTGAAACGTCCCGCGGCCGAACCGGGCGATGAAAGGCCCGCGACCAAGCCTTGCGCAGCTAAGTCCCGCAGCCGAGCCGCACCAGCGGTGAAAAGTCCCGCAGCCGAGCCGCACCGGGCGGTGTTAAGTCCCGCAGCCGAGTTGCACCGGGCGGTGTTAAGCCCCGCAGCCGAGCTGCACCGGGCGGTGTTAAGCCCCGCAGCCGAGCTGCACCGGGCGGTGTAAAGTAAAGTCCCGCAGCCGAGTTGCACCGGGCGGTGTTAAGCCCCGCAGCCAAGCTGCACCGGGCGGTGTTAAGCCCCGCAGCCGAGCTGCACCGGGCGGTGTAAAGTAAAGTCCCGCAGCCGAGTTGCACCGGGCAGTGTTAAGCCCCGCAGCCGAGCTGCACCGGGCGATGTAAGTCCAGCGGCCGAGCCGCACCAGGGGATGTTAGGCCCCGCAGCCGAGCCGCACCCCGTGCCGTGAGGAAGAGAAAAGTTCCCCACACCCACCCACCCCCCACACACCACCACCCCCTCCCACACACCACCACCCCCTCCCACACATACACAACCAAAAAAATATATATAAAAATCATCCCAACACCGACACTCAACAAAAAAAAGACGGACAGACTGCTAGTCAGCCGCTGCCGTTAGGCGCCGCCACGTGAGTATACCGTGTGCTTTAAGTTTGTACACCAATCTCCTATGTGGGACCTTGTCGAAGGCCTTCTGAAAGTCCAGATATAACATATCGACTGGTTCTCCCTTATCCACTCTACTAGTTACATCCTCGAAAAATTCTATAAGATTCGTCAGACATGATTTGCCTTTGGTAAATCCATGCTGACTTTGTCCGATGATTTCACCACTTTCCAAATGTGATGCTATCACATCTTTAATAACTGACTCTAGCATTTTCCCCACTACCGATGTTAGGCTAACTGGTCTATAATTCCCCGTTTTCTCTCTCCCTCCCTTTTTAAAAAGTGGAGTTACATTAGCTACCCTCCAGTCCTCAGGAACTACTCCAGAATCTAAAGAGTTTTGAATAATTATCACTAATGCATCCACTATTTCTGAGGCTACTTCCTTAAGCACTCTGGGATGCAGCCTATCTGGCCCTGGGGATTTATCTGCCTTTAATCCATTTAATTTACCTAACACCACTTCCCGACTAACCTGGATTTCCCTCAGTTCCTCCATCTCATTAGACCCCCGGTCCCCCGCTATTTCCGGCAGACGGTTTATGTCTTCCTTAGTGAAGACAGAACCAAAGTATTTGTTCAATTGGTCTGCCATCTCCTTGTTCCCTATAATCAATTCACCTGTTTCCGACTGCAAGGGACCTACATTTGTCTTAACTAATCTTTTTCTCTTGACATATCTATAAAAGCTTTTGCAGTCAGTTTTTATGTTCCTTGCCAGTTTTCCCTCATAATCTATTTTCCCTTTCCTAATTAAGCCCTTTGTCCTCCTCTGCTGGACTCTGAATTTCTCCCAGTCCTCTGGTATGCTACTTTTTCTGGCTAATCTGTATGCTTCATCTTTTGTTTTAATACTATCCTTGATTTCCCTTGTTAGCCATGGATGCACTACCTTTCCTGGTTTGTTCTTTTGCCAAACTGGGATGAACACTTGTTGTAGTTCATCCATGCGACCTTTAAATGCCTTCCATTGCATGTCCACCGTCAACCCTTTCAGCATCAATCGCCAGTCTATCTTGGACAATTCACGCCTCATACCCTCAAAGTTACCTTTCTTTAAGTTCAGAACACTTGTTTCTGTATCGACTTTGTCACTCTCCATCCTAATGAAGAACTCTACCATATTATGATCACTCTTGCCCAAGGGGCCTCGCACAACAAGACTGCTAACTAACCCTTCCTCATTACTCAATACCCAGTCTAGAATGGCCTGTTCTCTCGTTGGTTCCTCGACATGTTGGTTTAGAAAAGCATCTCTCAAACATTCCAAGAAATCCTCTTCCTCAGCACCCCTGCCAGTTTGGTTCACCCAATCTATATGTAGATTGAAGTCACCCATTATAACTGCTGCACCTTTAGTGCACGCATTTCTAATTTCCTGCTTGATGCCATCCCCAACCTCACTACTGCTGTTAGGTGGCCTGTACACAACTCCCACTAGCGTTTTCTGCCCCTTAGTGTTTCGTAGCTCTACCCATATCGATTCCACTTCCTCCAAGCTAATGTCCTTCCTTTCCACTGCTTTAATCTCCTCTCTAACCAGTAACGCTACCCCACCTCCTTTTCCTTTCTGTCTATCCCGCCTGAATATAGAATATCCCTGGATGTTGAGCTCCCAGCCTTGGTCACCCTGGAGCCATGTCTCCGTAATCCCAACTATATCATAATCATTAATAACTATCTCCACATTTAATTCATCCACCTTATTACGTATACTCCTTGCATTGAGACACAAAGCCTTCAGGCTTGTTTTTACAACTCTCTTACCCCTTATACAATTATGTTGAAAAGTGTCCCTTTTTGATTTTTGCCCTGGATTTGTCTGCCTGCCACTTTTACTTTTCACCTTGCTACCTGTTGCTTCTACCCTCATTTTACACCCCTCTGTCTCTCTGCTCCTGCTCCCATCCCCCTGCCACACTAGTTTAAATCCCCATGGCAAAGGTGTTGAAGACCAGGTGAGGAGAAAGGTTTAGAGGGGTTCTGAGGAAGGTTTCTTCCACCTTGAGAAGGTGGTGAAAGCAGAGACTCGCTCGACATTTGAGTATCATCTGAGCGAGCACTTGAATGACCAAGACATAGCAGGCTGCAGACTAGCGGGCTGGTAAATAGTACTTGATGGCTGGGCATGGATACAGTGGGCTGAACGCTTGCTGCTGTGCTGAATGACCATGTCCTAGCTTTAAAATACATTCCTTTCAAATACCATGTTTTCAACTAAACGTTTGATCATTTGTCCTGATGTGCTGCAGCTCCGATCCTTTCTCTGGTTTACCCGTGCCAATGGCATTTAGTGTTTGTCAGTGTTTGTCTCTGTTCATGGAGCCGCTGGCTGCAGTGGACGCTGTATGTTCAACCACACACTGCTTCAGTTTATAGTGAAAGACTTTCTCTTGGTGTTGCAGCTTCTGAGATTCAGATGATGACCATCCCTCAGACACAGTATGTTATTGCAGAGACTCCAGTAACCACAGTGAACAGCGGCCAGATGAAGGCAGTGACGCGGGTCAGTGTTTGCTTCAGCTACACACCCTGTCCACAGGGTAGAGCAACTTACGGTGGAGTATCATGTGCGACACTCAAAAACATCCTTGTCTGTCTCTTAACTGAAATGTTTAGGCAGCTTCTGCAACTTTCCATTCACATCTGTAATCGCAGAATGATAAACTAACACCGTTGAAACAGACCCAGCAGCCGATTGTCTTTTTGCTTGAATTATCCGATTAAATAGATGGCTGCTCTTTCCCCCACCCGTCCGCTCCATAGCATGTTTTTCCTCCAAGTATTTATTCATTTCTTTGAATATCACTATTCTGCATTCTTCCAACACCTCCTATCATCTTTAATGTGTGGTTACTGAACCACTTACCACAGCCTCTCCTCGTTCACTTTCAGTTCCGTACGTGATTTAAGGGGCTCGACCCAAAACGTCACCCATTCCTTCTCTCCAGAGATGCTGCCTGGCCGCTAAGTTACTCCAGCTTTTTGTGTCTATCTGTGATTTAACAAATCTTCCCTGAAGGACCTGTGCCTTCAGAGCACTGCCAGTGTCTCCAGTCTCTCCACGTACCTCAGCAGCCGATATCAATGTCTCTGTGCCTTCACTAAACCTTTGGTTATGTTGTCGTACTTAGAACTGTACATAATATTTCATCGGAAGATCACTAATGTTCAATATTTTACGAAACTGGGCGACTTAGAAGCAAAGCAATGTGTGTAGTCCGCTGTACCTGGTAGTGAGCACGGTGAGCCACTGGACAGCTGTCGTTACTTGCCAACAAAGCACCAAAGCAAATTCCTTGTCTGTATACGTACTTGGCTAATAACATTTATTCAATTCAATTCAATACAACGCGCCTTGCTGTCTGCAGAGTTCAACATGTCCCACTTCAGTGTGAACAGTGGTGGCAGTCTGGCTTGGTCTCCAGCCTTATCAGGGGGAGGTGTAGAAGGCCAGGCTACCAGGCCCTGATGCAGGAGGGAGGATTAGAGGGGGGATACAGAAGCTGTGGCCAAGACGGCTTGCTCTGAGCTTCTAGACCATGGTCTGTGTGCACCTCTCCAAACAGCATTTTCTGCACAACCTGCTGCACAACCTCTCCTTGTAGCTAACACCCTCTAAACCAGACATCATTCTAATAAATCACCTCTGCACCCTGTCCAAAGCCTCTACAACCTTCCTGTTATGGGGCCACAGAATTGCACTCAATACTTCAAATGCAGTCCAATCTAAGTCATATAAAGTTGCAACAAAACCTGCAGCTGAACGAGGAGAAGGTGGTGATGCTCGGGCTCTTGAAGAGGTAGATAAATTCCCAGGCCTGATGAGATCTATCTTAATACATTTCAAGAAACCTAATGCATCTCCTTCTTGATCTCAAACTGCCATAGCATATTGGTATTCTCCATACTGATCTCACTCTCCTCCATGTTCATCTTTTTGGTGAATACAGGTGCAAAGTACTCATTTAGTACCTTGCCTACATCCTCTGACTCCAAGCATAAATTCTTTATTTTTTCTTTCAGTGGCTCTACCTTCTCTCTGGTCGTTTCTTGTTTTTAATGTATCAAAAACGTTTTGATATTTTAAAACCCGATTTGCCAGTGATATTTCACGGCCCCCTTTGGCTCATTTGATTGCCTGATTTAGTTATTTCCTGCTTGATTTATGTTCTTCAAATGCGTCTCTTATTTCATCTTCCTAAACCTTATGTCTGCTTCCTTCTTCTTTCTGATCAAATTTGTAGCATCTCTGGTCATCCAAGGTTCCCAGACTGGTTCCTCCTCCTTACTGGAACATACATCCTGAATGCTCATCAGCTGCTCTTTATATCACTCCCACATGTCTGATATTGACTTGCCCAATAACAACTGCTCCCAATTTACTCTGCCTATCTTTTGTCTAACCATGTTGTAAACTGCCTTACCCCAGCTTAGTTATTTCTCTGGAAGTCCAGACTATCTTTATTCTTAACCATTTTACAACTTTCATGGCGTTTAGAGATACAGCCTGGAAATGGTCCCTTCAGTCCACTGAGTCCATGCCGACCAACATGAGTTGTGAACACTGTTTCCAAAATACAATATCAGGTCCAGTATGTCCCTCCTCGAGATAGATTATCCACATAGTCTTTTAAAAAGGACTAGAATACACTTAACCAATCCTGCCCCATCTAAGCCTTCTGCACTAATGAAGTTCCCTCTGACTTGTATTTCCTTAATCTGTCAGCATATTTCTTCCCCATTCCCCTTCCCCTTTGAGGAGGTCTGTAGACAAAATTGCTTCTTGATGATCTTTCACCCCTGTCCATAATGGTTCTACTTTTATTTTCCGTCGTGCTGTGTCCCTTTTTCTGCTGCCATTACGTTTCCCTATTTTCTAGTTGTGAATAGGGATCAGGAAGAGCTGGAACATGGAGTAGTCTGGGCAGTTGGTTGGACAAGGCATGTGGTCTGGAGCAGTCATTGATGAGCTCTGTAGGCCAGGGGTGATTGGCATATCCATATTTAGGAGGAGGACATTTTGGTTCACATAGTATTATTAAACAACCCGTGTGCTAACAGTGTGAACTTCATGGCAAATGTACAATCTTTGAGGCATGTTTTTTTTTCCCTTAGACTCATTATGTGATATCAGAAGGACAGTCGGAGATGGACTTGAAGCAGAACTCAAGGCTTGATGTGCCTCAGACACATTCAGACACCTCCCTACAACAGAATGCCCAATTCATCATTACCTCACCAGCTAATGGGACTGGAACTACTGAGGTGCCAATGACCAAGCCATAGCAGTCAGCTGCTGGACACTGTTCCTCCCCAAATTCACACCAGCTCCACTGGGAGTGGAGTTGCAACTTGTGGCATGCATTTTATAAAAGGAAAAGTGAGAGAGCAGAGACTTTGGTTTACAGCTTTCCCCTTCCATGTATCTCCCCCTTCCCTCAGCACCAACCCTTCTGGATGAGGTATTGGAGCGAAGGGCAGGAACGTCAGACTCGGCCTTGCTAATGGTGGCGTGAGCTCAGTGAGATCGAGCTGCCTATGTCATTGCATTGGGACTGGACCCTGCTTTTAGACAAGCGATTGAGGAAACTGTCAGGTTGGAAAGGACTGGTAAACTGAGCACCTCTGTTCACTAACCCTGACAGCCAGCCATCTGATTGCCGTCTGAGCAAGGAGGCTGTGTCAACAACCGGCCACAGAGCCTGCTCCCCAGACAAAGACCTCAGCACTTTGAAACTGGTATGGTCAGTGTGGCATCATCAATGAACTGTCCACAGTGACAGGGACAGTGAGCTAGATTCCAAGTCTGTGCAGCGATGGTTCCAGCGGGTTTGTAAGAGATGAATCAACAGGAACATTGATTGCTGCATTGGTGCTGAGTCAGGGCCTCGTGCAGGGTGTGCTCTCTGGCCACTCTGTAGATGTGCTACAGACCATTCTGACCACTGCATCTGTACAGACCACTCTGTAGATGTGCTCTGTAGATGTGCTACAGACCATTCTGACCACTGTGCTCTTTACAGACCACTGCAGATGTGCTACAGGGTGTGCTCTCTGGCCACTCTGGTCCCCAGAATACATTGGGATGAGTGCTGTGTGTTGAGCTGCCTCAGCCTCAAGGTGAAACGTCTTCACTCGTGAGCAACAGACCAAGATGGAAACGTTTTAATGAATGAGATTTTAATGCTCTATTATTTAAAAGTTTATGTTCATTGCAAACTTTTGTGATTGTACAATTAGAAAAGCTCTGTTCTAAGACAAGTGTTTAACGGTGAATAAAAATATAAGTGTGGGCTTTGACTCTGCTCTTCTCTCCAGCACGTATCCTGCCCCATTGATTGCTGCTCACCTCCTACACCCAGTGTGTATGGAGTCAGGATACTGTGGAGAGAGCGCAGGGCTGATACAAAGTCTGGCCTCCAACTCCAATCATTTGTAATGTCATTTCAAACTGTGCAATACTCCTGCATGTCACATGATTTTTTCTTTTATTGAGCCTATGATCTGTAAATGAAGGTTGGTGCTCTTCTGGTAAGAGTGTTGCAGGATGAGGCAGCAACTCCATCACCCGCTGGCTGGGCTGTGGCTCACATTCTACTGATACCCCTTTGGGGCTTGGGTCCTTGCTAAACTTCTATTTAAAATTATTGTAGCTCACACCTCCCACATGTGGATGATGCAGCCACAAGTGAGATGTTGCAGTGAGTGACTTGCAGTGGCTCTGGCTGCCTTGAACTCTGGGTGAATGGACAGTGACATATCCAGTGAGTGGAATCTCTCCAGCTTTCAACAACCGCACATTCCAAACCATAGTTCACACTTGCACTGGTGTTAATATTGTTGTATAAATTATTGCTTCATATCTTTAAAATTTCAGTTATCAGAACATGTGTTTGGCAAAAGCTGAATATGAATAACTGATGTTACATAATTGCATATTTATTAACTAGAAGTTAATGGGATTTTGAATATGACATCACTCAAATCTTCATAAAAAAGAAATAAACTTCCATCGTTTCTCGACTGAAGGATCTGAATCGCAGCTGTGTTTAACATCTGCCTTGTTATCTGAAAGAGGGCGGAGGGTGGAGGAATAAAAAGGAAAAGAGGACTTGGGGTGGGAATGAATGTAGAAAGCAGGGGAAAGCAGTAGGGTGATGGGGTTGGAGATAATTGGAGAAATGTGTGTGGGGGCCAAGAGAGAGAGTAGGTAGAGGGCATTATTTGAAAATGGAGTATTCAATATTCATAGCGTTGGATTGTGAGCTACCCGAGCCATGAGATGCTGTCCCCCAGTTAGTGTGGCCTCACTCAGGCAATGGAGGCGGCCGAGGACAGAACGGTCAGTGTGGGAGGTGGAGTTAAAATGGTTAGCAACTGGGAGATCCAACAGGTCTTGATGAACGGAGTGTAAATATTCAGCAAAATGATCGCCTAATCTACGATTGGTCTTGCCAATGTAATGGAGGCTACATCGGGAGCACTGAATTCAGTAGATGAGGTTAGAGGAGGTGCATGTGAACCTGTCTCACCTGGAATTATTGCTGGGGTCCCTGGATGGATGTGAGGGAGAAGGTATAGCAACAGGTGTTACCTGCAGTTGCAGGGGAAAGTACCTTGGGAGGGGTTGTTTGGGTGGGAAGAGATGAGTGAACCAAGGAGTTGTGGAGGGAGCGGTTTTTGCAGAAGGTGGAAAGGGAGGGGAAGATGTGACAAGTGGTGGGATCACATTGGAGATGACGAAATGTTGGAGAGTAATGTGTTGGTGCGGAGGCTGGTGCGGTGAAGGTGAAGACCTGGGGAATTCTGTCTGAGGGGAGGGGGAATGAGCAGAACTGTGAGACACAAGTGAGGGATCCATCCACAGGGCGGGAACACATTGACGGAAGAAAGGACATCGCAAGGGTACTTTAATGGAAAGTGGCTGGAGCAGATGAGGTGGATATAGAGAAATTGAGACCAGGCAAAAGCCTCTTCATGAGGCAGGGTGGATAATGTAGTTAAGGTAACTGGCAGTGGGTGGGTTTGTTGTAGAAGTCAGTCTGTCTCCTATGATGGAGCAGATAGATCAAGAAAGAGGGAGGTGTCAGATAGTCCAGGTCAATTTAATGGCAGGGAGTGTTCAGGAAAAGGGCAAGCAGACCTGCGGTCCATGCGAGTGTTCAGGGTGACACCTTGAAGAAAGTGAGAGGAATCAATAGTTGAAGGTGAGGATAAATTCCACATGGTGGAGGAGTTAATTGAGGGGAACTGATAGGGACTCTGTTCAAGGAAGAACGTGAGGGCCTTGAACCCTGGTGGGGGATGGAGGTGTAAAGGGACTGGATGTCCATGGTCAATATGAGGCAATGGGGTCTCGGAATTGAAAGTTGTTGAGTTGTCTCACATCAGGTGGGAAGGCACGATAAGGGAATAGGATGGAATCAAGGTATATGGAGATTATTTCAGTGGGGCAGGAGCAGGCAGAAACACATGTCTGCCAGGGCTGTCCTGTTTGTGGGATTGGGGATGGAGATAGAAGCAGGCAGACGGGGCTGGGGAACTATAACGTTGGAGGCTGAGATGAGGAGATGGCCAGCGTTGGTGAGATGAGATAAACAATTGGGGCGATGACCAGGTGTCTATGGGGTCATGGTGAAGGGGAGGTAGGAAGTGTCTGAGAGCCGGCGCCTGGTCGCAGCACAGTACAGGCTAGCCTGCCAAACTGCCACGGCACCTCCCTTGTTCGTGGGTTTGATGATGATGTTGCTGAGTGAGCAGAGGGCTGTGCGTTGAGAGGTGGCTGAGGTGATGAAAGCTCAACATCAGGGCGAGCCTGGAACTCATTGAGGTGGGGACGTAGGGGACGGAGGGGGGAGAGGACGGAGGGGGGCGGAACCTGCCGCCGGGGACAGCGGATGTGTGGACACCGGATGTGTGGACACCGGAAGTGTGGACACCGGATGTGTGGACACCGGGGCCCCGCAGGAGCCGCACTTCCGCTCCGTCCGTCTGTTGCCTCGTGTCGCGGGTAGGTGAGGGAGCGGGAGCGGTCGCCGTGAGGAGGGATCGGGGGAGAGGGGACAGGACAGAGTTGGGGCAGGAATGATGCGAGAAGGTGGAGGGAGGGGGGAGGGAGGGTGTTGATCAGGAGGAGGTTGTGCGGCAGGATATGAGTGAGGGAGATGAGAACATTGGGGGGCATGGGATGAGGTGGGGGTAAGAGGAATGTATAAAGGGAGGGCAAATGAGAGTGAGAATGAATGAGTGAAGGGGGAGAAAGTGCTTGAATGGGGATGTTGTGAGGGAGTAAAGGAGGGGAGTCGGAAAGAACAGAATGTGTGTTGATCGGTGAAGCTAACACTGAAGGAACAAGTGTGGGAACTGTACATGCCTTATGTTACAGAACGGGGTAAGGCTCCTTTGCCTTTGCCATGTTTCAATGAAAACACAGGTGATCCTTTTAGTAGCAGCTCCATTTGATGATATGCTACTTTTGCTTTCTTGTTTATTTTTTCTCAGGATATATATAAATCAAAGATGGATTGTCTGGATAATATGCTAACGGAACCCTTGGATTTGGGCCCTGCCAGGGAGGTGAATGGTGCTGGTATCATGGAGGAGTGTTTACTTGGAGGAATCAGGGTCAGCCTCCCAGAGGATCTGTTGGAGGATGTGAGTATTTTACAACCTGTGACTTCTCGGAACACAAAGTGCGGGAGAAACTCAGCGGGTCACGCAGCATCTCTGGAAGACATGGATCTGGTGATGGGTCTGTCCTTTTTTTTGTAAACCAGCAAATGCAATTCCTTGTTCATCTAAGAATTGAAGCACTGAAAGAGATTCTGCATTTTTACTAACGTTCTCCAGTTTTCCAGTTGCTTTTCTAAGGATCCCTGTGGTATTATGATGGACTCAAAAAAGTAAAATGTAGAAGAGCAGGTCCAAGATGCAAAATAAATATGCAAGGAAAAGCAAACACTCAGGTTCGGCAGTTAGCATTCAAGAGGATTGGGTCCAACCCCATAGCCTAGGGTAGGATTTCCATGCAGTACTGAGGGAAATCTGAACAACTGGGCTGGATGAAGGCAAGCCTGGGAACTCTCAGTCACAAAGGACCATTTGTTCTCGGGTGGAAATATGTTTTCAGGAGGAATGTGCTCTGCTCCAGAGCAGTGTCTGGTCATTATAATGCTGATGTGTGGCCTTGCTGCATCTACGTTTGCTGATACATTTTCTGCTCTGTTATAGTCACTACACATCTAGGTTGGGTCGCTTTGTGATTCTAAAAGGTGCTCGATCACGTATGGTGTAATTTTTTTTTTTAATTGCCCAAATCCACATTTCACGGCTCAAAAACTGGCCAGAGCCAATGATTTGAATTGAAGAAAATGTCGCCCATTAAATCGTGATCTCATTCCTGTTTACTGGATAACCTTTTCCTGACTCTCTGCAGTTCATGCTTGCACAACTTTCAGTCATAACTCAGCTGTGTAGTTATAATTCACTGCACCATTTGCTTTCCTCACATCACGGCTCAAGCGTGTTGCTGACTAGACCTTGAACTCCTGCAAAATCCAGAATATGAGATGTCATCTTGATGCTTTTGATTTAATTTAGATTCCGCGCGCAAACAGGCCTTTCGCCACACGGAGTCCGCACCGACCAGTGATCCCCGCACATTAACACTATCCAACACACACTAGGGACAATTTACATTTATACCAAGCCAATTAATCTGCAAACCTGTATGTTTTTGGAGTGTGGGAGGAAACTGAAGCACCCGGGGAAAACCCATGCAGGTAATGGGGATAACATGCAAACTCCTGACAGACAGCACCTTTAATTAGGATAGAACCCGCTACTCTACTGCTGCGCCACTGTGCCACCCAATTAGTGTGATGGTTCAGCAAGAGGGAGTGAGCCTAGCACCAGTGCAGTGACCTGTAGACGTGTCACTGTACCAGCTGCCTGTGGTTGATCCTGACCCTGTGCTTGGAGTTTGCTCGCTCTCCACATGACCAGATGGTATTCCCCAGGTGTGTAGGAAGGAATTGTAGATGCTGATTTAAACCGAAGATAGACACCAAAGGCGAGATGTAACAGCGGGACAGGCAGCATTTCTGGAGAGAACGAATGGGTAACTCTTCGGGTCGAGACCCTTCTTCAGGGAAAGGGAAACAAGAAATATAGATGATGATGTGGAGAGATATACAACAATGAATGAAAGATATGCAAAAAAGTAATGATGACCAAGGAAACAGGTCATTGTTAGCTGTTTGTTATGTGAAATAGAGAAGCTGGTGTGATGTGGGTGGGGGAGGGAGAGTGAGAGAGAGAGAGGGAATGCCAGGGTTACTTGAAGTTAGAGAAATCAATATTGTAAAGTGCCCAAGTTCGGGTTTCCTCCCACATGCCAAGGATACCTGGGTTCAGTCACGACACAAGTTTGCTTGGGGTAGGGTAGCAGAGAAATTGTGTGGTTTGTGGGCATGTGAGAGAAGAGTTGTAGTGAGAATAACAGTGGACTGGGATTAATAGGACTGTGCTGAGGACTGGCATAGACTTAATGTGCTGATGTCTGTCTCATTTCCTGTGTCATAATGAAAAATCTAATTCCATCTAAAACTCCCCTGTCTCTGGGAAAATAGTTACATTCTCCCATCTGCACAATTATTTTTAGCAGTGTTTCAGTGTTCTGATTTTCCTGTATCCAGGTCAAAATCAACTTGCAGATTGTGCCAAATGGCTGGTTTACAAAACAGAATTGAGTAAGTTCACTGCTGGTGTGTAACTGGGAGGTTTAATCATACAACAATCTGTGTTAGACACAAAATGCTGGAGTAACTGAGTGGGACAGGCAGCATCTCTGGAGAGAAGGAATGGGTGCCTATAATCACTGTCTATATCCCTTGTTTCACTCTCCCCTGACTAGTCTGAAGAAGGGTCTCGACCAGAAACGTCACCCATTCCTTCTCTCCAGAGATGCTATCTTTGGTTTAAACCAGCATTTGCAGTTCCATCCTACACAACAGTCTGCTGTATCTCCTCAAACCATTCTTGGGATTGACACTTTATCTGGAATTCAAATTGATTTTTATTGTACAGAAATTCACCAATGATATTTTTAGTTATGATGCTGAGGTGGCATTATTTTTTGCTGCCATTTTGACTGTGGGACAAGCTGCAACATTGAGCGTTAACCCCTGTGTCCATAGCCTGACATCTTCTTTGACGTGGTAAGCCGCAGGACGTGGGAGGGGGTGCTGTCTCCAGCCCAACGTGATCACCTGAGGAAGTTTCTCCCGCAGTTCCCTGAGAATAACCGGGAGCAGCAGGACAGCATCGTCATGGGGCTCTTCAGTGGAGATAACTTCCGGTTTGGAAACCCTCTGCACATTGCTCAGAAACTGTTCCGAGGTGAGGCATCTAATGAACGCACGGTTGAGTTCAGCTGAAAGCTGCTTTAGCAAATAACACGAATGAAAAGCAAGGAGTTGGGAATATTAGAAATCTCTAGTTGGTGCAGTTATCCAACAAGTTTATTCTTTTTACGTTCAATAATGTCTTAGCGATTTTGGAAATTTAGTTTAGAGATACATCACAGAAATAGGCCCTTCAGCCCACCAAGTCCACTCCAACCATCGATCAGCCATTCACTCTAGTTCTATGTTGTCCAATGTTTGCATTCACTCCCTACACACGAGAGGCAACTTACAGAGGCCAATTAACCTACAAACCCGCACATCTTTGGGATGTGGGAGCAAACCGGAGGACGTCTGAGTCTTTTAGTTCAGTTTAGTTTAGGGATGCAGCACGGAAACTGGTCCTTCGACCCACCGAGTCCATGCTGACCTGCGAACCCTATACACACACTCGGGACAATTTACAAATTTACCAAGCCAAAAGAGTGGTGCAGTGGTAGAGTTGCTGCCTTACAGCACTATGGGTACTGTCTGTACGGAGTTTGTACGTTTCTAAACAATTAAGCTACATATCTGTATGCCTTTGGAATGTGGGTTTTCTCCGGGATCTGCAGTTTTTCTCCCACGCTCCAAAGATGTACAGTTTTGCAGGTTATTTGGATTGGGATAATTGTAAATTGTCCCTAGTGTGTGTAGGATAGCATTAGTGTGTGACGATCGCTGGTCGGCACGGATTCGATTGGCAGAAGGGCCTGTTTCCGCGCTGTATCTCTAAACTAAACAATTAACCTACATATCTGTATGCCTTTGGAATGTGGGAGGAAACCGGAGAAAACCCACGCAGGTCACAGGGACACCAACAAACTCCGTACAGACAACAACCGGAATCAGGATCAAACCTGGGTCTCTGGCGCTGTAAGGCAGCAACTCTACCGCTGCACCACTGTGCTGCCCACCGTCAGCTAAACTATCCACCCCTTTGTTCAATGGCATCTGTATCCATAGTGATTTAGTATCCACAACTCCAGGCGGGGCCAGGCAACATCTAACATAGTACAGAAACATGCTCCTTGGCCCACTGTGTCCATGCCAACGTACACCAATTCCATTTGCCCGCCCCGGGTGTGTATCCTGTTCCTTGGCTAATTAGGTGCCTGTGCAAACACCTCCCCATGTAGTGATTGCGTGTGATTCCACCTCCACCCTTGGCAGCACGTTCCACACATCCACCATGTATGGGCAACACCATGGCCCGCAAATCCCACAATGTCCAGAAGCCAATGAACCTACAACCCTGCACGTCTTTGGTGTGTGGGAGGCAACCGGAGCACATGGAGGAAACCCATGCGGTCGGTCACAGGGAGAACGTAGAAACTCTGTATAGACAGCATCCGTAGTCAGGATCGATGTCGGGTGTCTGGCGTGTAAGGCAGCAACACTACCATGCTGCCTGACCCGCTGAGTTACTCCTGCACTTTGTGTCTCGTTTTGTCCCATTAGTTGTTTTTAGAACAAAAGCTGTGCATTTGTAGAAACAAATAGGGAGGTTATGGGAAAAGCACAGTGAGATAGATCAACAGGGTCTCTCTCTCTCTCTCTCTCTCTCCTCAACTGAATCACAGCATGCCCAGTGCACTCAGTCCCTTCACCTGTGCTGCCTTGTGTTATGCTCTGAATCACAGCATGCCCAGTGCACTCAGTCCCCACCTGTGCTGCCACCTTGTGTTATGCTCTGAATCACAGCATGCCCAGTGCACTCAGTCCCTTCACCTGTGCTGCCTTGTGTTATGCTCTGAATCACAGCATGCCCAGTGCACTCAGTCCCCACCTGTGCTGCCACCTTGTGTTATGCTCTGAATCAGAGCATGCCCAGTGCACTCAGTCCCTTCACCTGTGCTGCCGCCTTGTGTTATGATTCCATGCATTTCTCGAGGGAACATTTATAATCGCAGTTCTGAATCATTCATTCACCTATTTATATCAAAGTAGGTTTATAATCTAACAATGTTCTCTGGTCCTTCATGTTTTAACCTGTCACCTTCCTTTACATTGCAGAGATGTGCTCCTGGTTCCCGCATTCTCCTCTACATCCCCCGAGTCCCAGTGTAGCTCTGAGAGTGGTGCCCACTCTGTCCACACAGGATATGAAGACAGTCGGTAAGTGCTGCATGGCCTCCCCTTCTCTCCATGAACCTGCCTGCCTGCCAGACAGTCACCAGCACCTGCTTCAGGCAACTCCTGTTAACGTCCAGTGAATATGTTGCTCTCTTTAAGTGAGGGTGAGCCAGGTCACACTTTATGGTGAAAGTCAGTGCGAGGTGTCTGGCATTGCCTGAGTTTCATTTACAGGTGTTTGCATATTTTAAAGGTACTCCTTGGGCACTTTCAGTGATTCAGTAACTTCACACAGAGAGTAGCCGGATGCTTCCGCAGCCCATGCAGATCTGGTGCAGTGCTCCTGACCCTGTTCACAGCAGCCCAGTTCCCAGAGGTACCAGCACAGCAGGTGGTACGGGGAGATCTGTACCATCCTGCCCAAGACCAGCCATCGCTTGTGCCACCCAGAGCCTTGGCACCCTGAATATCCCAGTCATACCCAACTATTGATCTGGGCAAGCCCAGGCCACCTGCAGCCTTGTCTGACGGGGGCCCCCCTCCTTTCATGGCCAGGATGGGCCAATGTACCTGTGAGAGGCGCTGTCAATATGGTGGCATCAGTGTGTGGAGGCCATAGAGGTATTCTCTAATTATTGGGTGTGAATGAGATGGAATTGGTTTGCGTGTGCTCATAGAACTGTACAGCACAAGAACAGAGCCTTCGGCGTATAATGCCAAGATCATCTCTTATCTACCTTTACATAATCCGTACTCTTCCATTCCCTGCCTATTCATGTGCCAATTCAAAAGTCTCTTAAATATCTACCATATCTACCCACCAGCCATTGTACTTCCTGCCACTCGTACTAATCCTCTTTGTCTGTAGCCTTCTATGCTTTGGCAATTCAGTTGTTTGTTCAGATGCTGCTATAAGACTGATGGGTACCTGCCTCCACTACCCTCTCCACCCATGTCTTGCACAAACTGCTCTCGGCAGTGCTGGTGCTATAATTGATTGTTCAAGGCCAAGTATCATTAAACACCATTAATGTCTTATGTTCCAGGTAAGCTTGAATTGGGTGATGAAGATTTGAAACTGATGTTGTGGAAACACGTGGAAAAGCGAAGGCACCAGCCGGTAAGCTGAGTTGCTGTGCTGTGCCCAGCAAGGTGGGCCATTGCCTGCATCAATGGCACTCTATGCTTCAGCACGGACATGTTGCCCTTCTTGAAAATGATTATCAATGCTCTCATCCACCCTTCCAGATAGCAATAACATGCAAAATATTTCCATATTGCATTTGCTTCTTTGACAGCTGACTGACCTTCCTGTCATTAGAGATACTTTTGTCATTTGCACCAGCAAAAGCATTTGTAAATGTGATCACCTCCAAAACATTTCCTCTATATCTGCATCAAGAAGAACAACTGGATAGAAACATAGACGATGGGTGCAGGAGGAGGCCATTTGGCCCTTCGAGCCAGCACCGCCATTCATTGTGATCATGGATGATCATCCACAATCAGTAACCTGTGATCAGTAGCCTTCTCCCCATATTCCCTGATTCCACTGGCCCCTAGAGCTCTAGCGATGTTGGTGAAATGCCTGAATTCTAATTTCTAGACCTCATTCCAAGGTGTGATGGTCAGCACTGAACCCCAACCCAGCTGAACATGACTGGCTTTTTTGTTTTAGTTTGTAATATGAATAAAGGCAAAATTTAATTTACATTCTCAACCTTTCATCTTTAAAGATTTGTCAAAACACCTCTGGGCCTCTGTACTCTCCTCAAAACTATTCCATTTCATTTGCATTGTCCCCTCTTCAATCTTATCACCTGTGTGATCTCGTAGTTAGCTCATATTTCAACATTTTACTCGTTTTATTTCTACTCACATTTATTTTAACAACTAAAGTTCTAGTACATTTCTGAAATACCAAACATTCAAAGTTTGGTGTTTTTCTTGCACAAAAACCCATGCTATTAATGATTAGTATCTAAATACCAATGCAAAATAAATAGTCCAATTCCAACCTCTGGAGAATTCCTTTGGTCTGAAAGCAGCCATTTGCCATTGTTCTGTTTTCTATCAGCCAACTGCCCCTTTATCCCATGTATTGGTGTTGATTCATTATTTCAAGTTTGCCAGCATGCAGATACTTTCTTTTGTGTGTTGTCCAGGCAACTCATATCATACTTGAGTGCAAAGGATAAAATAAATAGTGCAGAATAGTGTTACAGCTGCAAAGATAATGCAATAAAAACAATATTTCAAGGGTTGCAATGAGGTAGATTGGAAGATTGTGAAATTTATACTGAATAAATGAGGTTCATTCAAAAGTAAGATAACAGTGGTGAAAAAGTTGTTCTTGAATATGGTGCCTTGTACCTTCTGCCCGATGGGAGAGGAGAAGAGAAAGAATGACTGGGGTGTGAGTGGTCCTTGATTATATTAGCCAGAGACAGCATGGAGTCTAGATGGAGTCAATGGAGGGGTAGGCGGGTTGTATCTACAACTCTATACTCAATACCCCGAGCGATGAAAGCGAGCATATTGTAAGCCTTCTTTACCGCTTTATCTACGCAAGTCACCGCTTTCAGGCAGCAATGGGCCTAATGTAATTAAAGATCTCAGGCAGGAAAATGAGCATCTGCTTATATAGATCCGGATACATCTTTTTAAACTTCCATGTGCCTCGTTCATGCTGTTGCTGAAGTTCAAACCCAGCAACTGATGTTTCAATATAGTTTGTAATCTTAATCCATTAGTTTAACTAGCAGAGCTACAAGAGTTCATTGAAAATTGGTGGAATTTATTTGAATGGGTTTTAAAACAGTTACTGAGCCGTGCAATCACACGCTCCTTGTTTTTCCTCCCATTCTGATATCCTCAGGACCATCCAGACTTGGCTACTGGTGACCTGACTCTCAACGACATCATCAGCCGCATGAATGCTGGTCGGAGAGGCTCGCTGGCAGCTGGGTGCAAATGGCTATCTGTCTTGTTCTTGGCACTATGGCATTGTTGTCAAACGCCCTGGCAGTGTGTTACAGTGGGTTGCACAGCAGTAGAGTTGTGGTAGAGTTGCTGCCTTACAGCGCCAGAGACCCAGGTTTGATCCTGACTGCAGGTGCTGTCTGCACAGAATTTGTACGTTCTCCCTGTGACTGCGTAGATTTCTCCGGTTTCCTCCCACACTCCATAGACATGCCAGTTTGTAGGTTAATTGGCTTCTATCAATTGTCCCTAGTGTGTGGGATAGTGCTAGTGTATGAGGTCGGTCCAGACTCAGTGGGCCGAAGGGCCTGTTTCCACGCTGTTTCTCTTACATCTAAAGTAAAGTCTAAAGACTTTAGTGCTAGTTAATGTTGGACATCTATAACCTCATCGATCATGGTGGGACCTTTGTGATGACTCGGATCAGAATGTAGGTGGGCTAATTAGTGAGCCTGCAAACGAGGCAAACATTGGCGTGGTTGTAGTTAATGGAAAAGTTGTCGAAGTGTATAGTGAGATAAAGATCAACTGGGGAAATTGGGCAGTGTCGTGGCAGATGGATTTAAATCCAGCCAAGTGTGATGTACTATGGGAGATCAAATTCTGTAAGGACGTATGGTAAATTATAGGGACTTTAAGAGCATTTATGTACAGTGGAATGTTGGGGTGCTAGTCTATAGCTTGTTGAAAGAGACAACGCAGCTGGATAGAGAAATGAAGAAGGGGTTGGTTGCTTGCTTCCACGGTCGACGCATTGGGACATCATGTTACAGCTATGCAAAACATTGGTTAGACTGCACTTGGAGTATTGAGTACAGGTGATATCACAGATGGCGAAGGCAGCAAGGGTGTGGTAGTAATAGAGAGAGTGCAGAAGAGATCACCAGGATGTTGCCCAGCGTAGGGGGCTGCAGTTATATAGAGAGATTGGATAGACTGGGTTTATACCCACTGGAATGTTGGAGGCTGAGGGGTGTCTTTAAAGAGGTTGATAAAATTGTAGGCATAGATAGGATAGGTGGTAGATGTCTTTCGCAGGACAGGGGAGTTTAGAGCCAGGGGGCACAGATTTAAGGTGAACAAAAGAAATTAAAGAAAATCTGAGGAGTACGTTTTTCATACAGAGGATGGTAGTTGTGTGGAACAAGCTGCTACAATGTTTAAAAGGCATTTGGACAGATAGTTAGGTAGTAAAGGTTTAAAGGGACACAGACCTAAGGCAGGCAAATAAGATTAGTGTAGAAAGGCATCCTGGTCGGCACAGCTGACGTGGGCCAAGAGAGCGCACGTCTGTGAGTTCCTCCACCACACCTTTTCGCATGCATTTAAAGTTGTGGACAAAACGTTACAGCCAATGTTTAGTGAAGGATCTGGGCTTCAAAGTGAACAATAAAGGATGTAGCAAGCCACAGATTTTTGGGAGGCAACTCTAGAGTTTGGGGTTGAGGTGCCTGAGACAATTCTGAAAATGAAGATGGGGAGGAGCAACAAGACAATGTTGAGTGGGGCAGCCTTGTCAGGAAACATTTGTGCAAAGACTGACAATGTAACACCGTGGAAGTGGTGCTTTTGTTGTGGAATGGATCATGGGTTCAGAGCTCTGCTTGAGAATAAATACTGGGATTCATCTGGTCTGGATGTTGGATGTACTCTGAGAGCATGGGAAAGTCATGGAAATAAAGGATAAAGCTTAAATAAGAAAGAGCAGGGTCCAATTACTTTGAGATGCAGCGAGGAAACAGGCCTTTCAGCCCACTGAGTCCACACCGACGAGCAATGTCCCTGGTGTCGGGTTATCGGGAGAAGGCAGGAGAATGAGGGAAAGATAGATCAACCATCATTTAATGGTGGAGGAGACTTGATGGGCTGAATGGCCTAATTCTGAACTTAGCACATGAACCCTGTACACTAGCACTATCCTACACACTGGGAACAATTGACAATTCTACCGACCCAATTAACTTACAGACCATGCTCAGTATCACTGCGTCTTTGGAGTGTGGGAGGAAACCAGAGCACTTGGAGAAAACTCGTGCGGTCACAGGGAGAACATACAACAGACAACACTCGTACTCAGGATCGAACATGTGGCTCTGGGGCTGTAAGGCAGCAGTTCTACCACTGCGCCACTGTGTCGATATTGAAGGGAATGGTGTAGGAGAAGTGGGATTATCTACATTTATCCCATTTCAGGTCAACTGCGTAATGCGATGTGCAGTACAGTTTAATTTATTGTCACATGTACCGAGGTACAATTAAAAGCTTTTGTTGTGTGCAATCCAGTCAGCGGAAAGACAATATATGATTACAGTCGAGCCATTTACAGTGTAAACGAAAAACGTTTAGTGCAAGGTAAAGCCAGAAAAAGCTGATCAAGGATAGTCTGAGGATCACCAATGAGGTGGACCAGGAATGCTCTCTGGTTGTGGGAGGATGATTCAGTTGCCTGATAATAGTTGGGGAAAAAACTGTCCCTGAATCTGGAGGTGTGCGTTTTCACACTTTATACATTTTGCCTGATGGGAGAGGGGAGAAGAGGGAGTGGCCAGAGTGCGACTCATTCTTGATTATGCTGTTAGCCTTGCAGAGGCTGCATGAGGTGTAGATGGAGTCAATGGAAGGGAGGTTGGTTTGTGTGATGGTCTGGGCTGTGTCCACAATTCGCTGTAATTTCTTGCAGTCTTGGATGGAGCTGTTCCCAAACCAAGTGGTGATGCATCCTGATAAAATGCTTTCTATGGTGCACCTGGAGATGTTGGTGAGGGTTGTAGGGGACATGTTGAACTTCCTAAGCCTTCTAAGGAAGTAGAGGCATTGCTGTGCTTTCTTGGTCGTTGCTTCAATATGGGTGGTCCAGGAGAAGTTGTTGGTGATATTTACTCCGGGGAATTCGAAGTTTTCAACAATCTCTACTTTGGGGCAGTCAATGCTAACTGGGGTATGTGTACCGTTTTGCTTCCTGAAGTCAATCACTATCTCTGAAGAAGGGTCTCGACCCGAAATGTCACCCATTCCTTCTCTCCAGAGATGCTGCCTGTCTCGCTGAGTGACTCCATCTTCGGTTTAAACCAGCATCTGCAGTTCCTTCATATACACCATCTCCTTTGTCTTGCTGACATTGAGAGAAAGGTCGAGAACCAGGACACAAGGTCTCATCATTATTTGATATCCGGCCCACAATGGTGGTATCATCTGCGAATTTGAAAATTGAATTAGATTTGTACATGACTGCACAGTCGTGGGTGTACAAAGAGTAAATAACTTTTTGAATGCAGCCTTGCGGAGCACCAGTATTGAGGATTATCGTAGAGGATAATTTGTCCCCTATTCTCACTGATTGGGGTCTGTTGGTAAGGAAGTCGAGTATCTAGTTGCAGTGAAGAGTGCAAGTCATATCAAGTCATATCATATCATATCATATATATACAGCCGGAAACAGGCCTTTTCGGCCCACCAAGTCCGTGCCGCCCAGCGATCCCCGTACATTAACACTATCCTACACCCACTAGGGACAATTTTTACATTTACCCAGCCAATTAACCTACATACCTGTACGTCTTTACATCTAAGTGATACGTTTAGATGGTCTGATGGTGTCAAAGGCAGAGAGTAATGATCTCACACAGCAGGAGCTCCCACAATCTGATGCTTTGTTCTTCACCCACATAGCTTTATTAGATCTTACATTCCCAAAGAAAAGGACGAAAGATAAAGAAGAGAGGAAGAAAAAGAAAATGAAAGTGATAAAACTGGAGCTCGACGATTTGGCGGAGTCATCGGGAGCAGAGGGGCCGATGGCAGCACCTCCAGAGCAGCAGGTGACACCCAAGTCGGTCACTACTCCTGATCTGTAAGTGGCCCTTCACTTGTTGACTCATGAACCTCGCTCGGCTGGTGTAGCTCAAAGTACAGTCGATATTAATGGATATTTGATACAACTGACTGCATGTAATGTGATTGACATTGAGATTATTCACGGTCCTCTCTTTGAGTTGTAGTATGTTGGATCCGCTGGTGACGGAAATGTTGGTGGATGATATGTTGGATCCGCTGGTGAAGGAAATGTTGGTGGATGATATGTTGGATCCGCTGGTGACGGAATATGTTGGCGGATCCAACATATCATCCACCAACACTTCTGTCACCTACAACGGGACCCCACCACTGGCCATATCTTCCCATCCCCTCCCCTCTCTGCGTTCCGCAGAGACCGTTCCCTCCGTAACTCCCTGGTCCACTCGTCCCTTCCTACCCAAACCACCCCAACCCCGGGCACTTTCCCCTGCAACCGCACGAGATGCAACACCTGTCCCTTTACCTCCCCCCTCAACTCCATCCAAGGACCCAAACAGTCTTTCCAGGTGAGACAAAGGTTCACCTGCACCTCCTCCAACCTCATCTATTGCATCCGCTGCACTAGATGTCAACTTATTTACATCAGCGAAACCAAGTGCAGGCTCGGCGATCGCTTCGCTGAACACCTGCGCTCGGTCCGCATTAACCAAACTGATCTCCCGGTAGCCGAGCACTTCAACTCCCCCTCCCATTCCCAGTCTGACCTTTCTGTCATGGGCCTCCTCCAGTGCCATAGTGAGGCCCACCGGAAATTGGAGGAACAGCACCTCATATCTTCGTTTAAAAAAAAGTTGCCCCTCAGGTTCCCTTTATACCCTCGTGGAGAAAAATAAATGTTTTTGTTCACCCTACGGCTCTCATGATTTTATATACCTACATGGCACCCCTCAGTCTCCAAAACCCCAAGCAAAAGCTACCGCCTATCCAATCTTTCCTTGTAACTCAAGCCTTCCAGACCCGGAAACAATCTAGTGACTTATTTCTGCATTCCTTCCAGCTACGCACAATATTCCAAGTCCACTCACTATTCCAACTCTGGTGCTCAATGTCTTGACAGATAAAGACAAACATGTCAACCTGAATCAGCACTTTCAGGGAACTATACACATGTTCCACTAGGTATTGTGTAGGAAGGAACTGCAGATGCTGGTTTAAACCAAAGATAGAAGAAAAAAGCTCCCAAAACAACCTTCCGTTCCAACACCAGACTCCGATGACTAAACCAGTTTTGTATCTACTGGCTAACTCACCTGGGATCCCATGTGATTTAACCTTCCAGACCAGTCTACCATGCAGAGCAATGTTATAGGCCTTGCTAGAGTGTATCTATTGTCTTGCCCTCTTCAATCATCTTGGTCACTCTTCCAAAACCTCAATCAAATTGACAAGATGCTGTTTTCACACGGAAAGCCGTGCTGCATATCTTTATTCAGTCCTTACCTTTGCAAATACTGGTAGATCTTTTCTAGAATCCTCTCCACTAACATTCCCACCACTGATATTAGGCTCACCAGCTTGCCCTTGCAACATTAGCCACCCTCCAGTCTTCCAGGACTATACCATGACTAACCATGAAACAATTATCTCTGCCAGGGGCCCAGCAACTCCTTCCCTTGTTTCCCAAAATTCCCGAGGATAAACCTGACCATTCCTGGGGAATGTATCTAGGTTCTGTGCTTTAAGCACGCTAGCACCTCTTTTGTAACGTGTATATGTCCCCAACTTCCATGACTTTCTCCAGAGGTAAAAACGTAATGTAAGATCACGTCCATCTCCTGCATCTTCACACAGACAACCATTTTGATCCTTAAGAGGACCCGTTTTCTCCCTAGTTACACTTGCTCTTCATATACATAGAATCTCTTGGATTCTCATTGACTTGATCTGGCAAACCTGTCTCATGTCCTCTTTGTGGACCCCCTGATTTCCCTCAAGGATATTCCTGCACCACCAAGGGATTTGCTTGCTGCAATTTTCCTTTCCTTGACCAGAACCTCAGTAGCCCCCATCATCCAGGTTTGCCTCATCATGCCAGCCCTTCTCTTTACACTAACAGGAACATGCTGATTCTGAACTCTTCCCATCTCACTTTTGGAGCAGAGGAGTACAGCACAGAAACAGGCTCTTTGGCCAACAATGTCTGTGCTGAACATGTTGCTAAGTTAAACTAATCTCCTGCACCTGCATGTGATCCAAATCCCTACATTCTCTGCATTTCCAAAAGCCTCCTAAACACCACTGTATCTGCCTTCACCACCAACCTGGCAGCACATTCCAGGCACCCACCACTCTCTGCACACAAAAAACTGGCCCTGAACATCTCCTTTAAACTTTGCCCCTCTCACCTTAAACCTATGCCCTCAAGTGTTTGACATTTCCACCCTGGGATGAAGGTACTGTCTGCCTACCTATGAAAAGCCTCTCACTTCCCACTTACCTGCAAACATCTTCTCTCATTCAACCTTTGTGACTTCTTGTCTAACACCATCAAAATGAGCTCTGTCCCACTTTAGCTCTTTACTTGCAGACCAGTTTAATATTTTTCCATAACTATTTTAAAACTAGTGCAATTACAGTCACTGGTCCCAAAGTGCTCCCCCACTAACACTTCAGTTATAATCATACAGCAGAGGAGGTATGGGAGGAATCTGATACAGGGATACAAAATATGAGTGGCACAGATGTAGTAGATAGTATTAAAGGTTTAGGTTTCTAAACCTAGAGGGAATCGGTTTAAGGAAAGGGGAAAGAAGTTTAGAAGGGATCTGAAGAATAATGTTTTCACCCAAGGGGTTGTTGGAATCTGGAACACATTGCCTGATGAAGTGTTGGGGCCGGTACTCTGACAACAGAGGTGTCTGGGTGGATATAGTAGGCCAAGGACTAAGTGCTGGGATTAATGTTGATGGTCAACATGGACAAGGTGCCCAAAAGACCGTTTCCCTACTGTGTGACTAAGTCTCACTGCTGGAAGAGACGTTGCTAATGTTTTAATGACAATTCATTATCTCACCAACAGTTGTCTGAGACTAACTGTTTAACACTTATGCAGCAATTTGAAATTCCAATGTTGTAAGACTCATTGGTGCAATTTTCACTATTGTGTTCGAACGATTACTGTGCATTTTGCAGGACCATTGACACAGTAAAGCTGACAACAGTTCCGGGAATCACAGCTTGTTTCTTCAGTCTGTTGCAGGAGATCTTACGGGCCGAGGGAGAGGCGAGTGTAGACTGGGTAAGTGGCACAACATTAATCTTGGTGTGACTCCAAGACTGCTGCTGAGATGATGCTGCTTATGATCTGTTGGCCTTTGTAGGCTACTTGTTGAAACCCTGGTAATTTCACCAACAGGCTGGTAGTAATTGGTCTATTTTTGGTTTGTTCCATGCGAGTGAAAGATAATATAGATAACAAAGGAAATTAGACATGGTAAGGAATCAACAGTCAAGAGTGTTTAATTGTCCTATGCATCAGCTATGGGGCAATAAAGGGCTGAACAGTGGTGCAGTGATAGAGTTGCTGCCTCACAATGCCAGAGACCTAGGTTCGATCCTGACTACGGGTGCTGTCTGTATGGAGTTTGCATGACCACATGGGTTTTCTCCGGGTGCTCTGGTTTCTACCCATACTCCAAAGACATACAAGTTTGTAGGTTAATTGGCTTGGTAAGAATTGTAAATTGCCCCTAGTGTGTAGGATAGTGTTAGTGTATAGGGATTGCTGGTTGACACTGACCCAGTGGGACTGTTTTTGTGCTGTATCTTTAAACTAAACAAAAATACTTATTTGCTGCAGCTTTACATGCCCATCAACACAAAACATAGAAATATACTATAATCAATAATACAATGAATTAATAAGTGATAAGAGCACATTAGGCCATTCGGCCTAACAAGTCTACTCCGCCATTCAATCATGGGTGGTCTATCTCTCCATCCTAACGCCATTCTCCTGCCTTCTCCCTATAACCTCTGACACCCTCAAGAAGCTACCTCTGCCTTAAATATATCCACTAACTTGGCCTCCGCAGCCATCCGTGGCAAAGAATTCCACAGATTCACCACCCACTGACTAAAGAAATTCCTCCTCATGTCCTTCCTAAAAGAACGCCCTTTAATTCTGAGGCTATGACCTCGAGTCCAAGACTCTCCCATTAGCGAAAACATCTTCTCCACATCCACTCTATCCAAGCCTGTACAATTCAATGAGGCACCCCCCCCCCCGTCAATCTTCTAAACTCCAGCGAGTACAGGCCCAGTGCCGTCAAATGCTCATCATATGTTAACCCACTCATTCCTGGGATCATTCTTGTAAACCTCTTCTGTACCCTCTCCAGAGCCAGCACATCCTCTGTACCCTCTCCAGAGCCAGCACATCCTCTGTACCCTCTCCAGAGCCAGCACATCCTCTGTACCCTCTCCAGAGCCAGCACATCCTCTGTACCCTCTCCAGAGCCAGCACATCCTCTGTACCCTCTCCAGAGCCAGCACATCCTCTGGACCCTCTCCAGAGCCAGTACATCCTCTGTACCCTCTCCAGAGCCAGCACATCCTCTGTACCCTCTCCAGAGCCAGCACATCCTCTGTACCCTCTCCAGAGCCAGCACATCCTCTGTACCCTCTCCAGAGCCAGCACATCCTCTGTACCCTCTCCAGAGCCAGCACATCCTCTGTATCCTCTCCAGAGCCAGCACATCCTTCCTCAGATATGGTGCCCAAAATTGCTCACAATATTCCAAATGCGGCCTGACCAACGCCTTGTAGAGCCTCAGCATTACATCCCCGTTTTTATATACAAGCCCTCTCGAAATAAATGCTAGCATTGCATTAGCTTTCTTTACTCCGATTCGACTTGCAGATGAACTTTTTGGAAATCCTGCACCAGCACTCCCAAGTCCCTTTGCATTTCCGATTTCTGGATTCTCTCCCCATTTAGAAAATACTCTATGCCTTTATTCCTACTATCAAAATGCATGACTCCACACTTTGCTCCACTATATTCCCTCTGCCCACTCTCCCAACCTATCCCTCTGCAGAGTCCCTGCTTTTTCCACATTAGCAGCCCCTCCAGCTATTTTCGTATCAACTGCAAACTTTGCCACAAAGCATTCAATCCCCTTGTCCAAATCATTAATATACAAGGTGAAGAGCAGCTGGCAGCCAACCAGAAAAAGCCCCCTTTATGGCCACTCTTTGCCTTCTGCAATCCAGCCAACCTGCTTTCCATGCTAGTATCTGCCCTTTGATACCGTGGGCTTGCATCTTCCCTAACAGTCTTACGTGTGGCACCTTATCAAAGGTTTTCTAACAATCTAGATAAACAACATCTACTGACTCCCCTTTATCAGGCTTGTTGTTTACTTCTTCAAATAATTCCAGTAAAGACCTTTCTTTCACAAAGCCATCCTGACTTCGGCCTATTTTATCATGAACGTAACTTCATCCTATATAATGGACTCTAAAATCTTACCAAGCACTGAAGTCTGACCTATGTCAAGTCAAGTCAAGTCAATTTTATTTGTATAGCACATTTAAAAACAACCCACGTTGACCAAAGTGCTGTACATCTGATTAGGTTCCAATGGAAAAAAAAAGAAACATACAGTAGCACGCAAACAGTTCACAGCGCCTCCTCAATGAGCCTCAAACGCTAGGGAGTAGAAATAGGTTTTGAGCCTGGACTTAAAGGAGTCGATGGAGGGGGCAGTTCTGATGGGGAGAGGGATGCTGTTCCACAGTCTAGGAGCTGCAACCGCAAAAGCGCGGTCACCCCTGAGCTTAAGCCTAGACCGTGGGATAGTGAATAGCCCCAAGTCGGCCGACCTGAGGGACCTGGAGTTAGAGAGGGGGGTTAGAAGATTTTTGATGTAGGGGGGGGAGTGTCCATTTAGGGCTTTATACGTGAATAGGAGGAGCTTGAAGTTGATTCTGTACCGTACAGGGAGCCAGTGGAGAGAGGCCAGAATCGGGGTGATGTGGTCCCTTTTACGGGTACCCGTCAGGAGTCTCGCTGCGGCGTTTTGGACCAGTTGCAGGTGGGACAGGGAAGATTGGCTGATCCCAGTGTATAGGGAGTTGCAGTAGTTTAGGCGGGAGGAAATGAAAGCGTGAATGATTTTTTCTGTGTCGTCGAATTGGAGGAAAGGTTTGATTTTAGCTATGGTTCGAAGTTGGAAGAAGCTGGCTTTTACCACAGCATTGACTTGCTTATCAAATTTTAATGCAGAGTCAAATATCATGCCGAGGTTTTTGACATGCGGTTTGACTAGGCAGGATAGACTTCCAAGACTGCCTGTTATCAATTTGATGGAGTCGGGGGGGCCGAATAGGATGACCTCAGACTTGCTCTCATTTAATTGGAGGAAGTTCTGTGCCATCCAACATTTTATGTCCTCAAGGCAGTGTAAGAGGCTGTTTAAATTTGACTGGTTGTTGGGTTTCAGGGGGAGGTAAAGCTGAGTGTCATCGGCATAGCAGTGGAAAGAAATGCCGTGCCTTTGAATGATTTGGCCAAGGGGGAGCATGTATAGAGAGAAGAGAATGGGGCCTAGGATGGAGCCTTGTGGAACTCCGCAGGAGAGGCTAGCTGGAGCAGAGGAATAACTGCCTATGTTGATGGCGAAACTCCTATCTTTGAGGTACGAAGCGAACCAGCTCAGGGCAGTGCCATCAATGCCAACCGCGTACCGGAGACGGTCAATAAGGATGGTGTGGTCCACTATATCGAACGCTGCGCTGAGGTCGAGAAGGAGCAGGATTGCACAGTCGCCGGTGTCGATGGCGAGAAGCAGGTCGTTGTGTACCTTCAACAAGGCAGACTCTGTGCTGTGGTGGGCTCTGAAACCTGACTGGAAACTTTCCAGGATGGTGTTTTGGTGCAGGTAGGGCACTAATTGGTTTAGAATTGCCTTTTCAAGGACTTTTGACAGGAATGGCAGTTTGGAAATGGGTCTGTAGTTGTTAGGCAAGGTGGGGTCTAGGTTAGGTTTTTTCAGTAGGGGCTGGACCACCGCGTGCTTGAAACTGGTTGGAACAGTGCCAGTGGCCAGAGAACTGTTGATAATAGAGAGGATGCTGGGACCGGCTATTGCAATGACATCCTTCAGAAGGGCAGTGGGGGCAGGATCAAGGGGGCAGGTTGCAGGTTTCATAGCGGAGACAAGCTTTGCAAGGGAGGATAGAGTGACGGGTTGGAAGCAGTCCAATTTAGATGAACAGACTAGTGAGACAGCTAGGTCACGGGTGGGAGGGGAAATGTTCATTCTAATATTCTCAACTTTGTTGGTGAAAAATTTAGCGAATTCTTCGCACTTAGCAGGGGACCCAACTAAGCTGGTACTGGGGGTGGGACATATGACAGAGGTAATTGTTCTAAATAGGACCTTGGAGTTATGAGAGTTTTTGGAAATAAGGTCGGAGAAGTATTGTGCTCTAGCAGACTTTACTGCTTCCTGGTATTTGAGAAGATTGTTTCTCAGAATTTCGAAGGAAATTTGAAGCTTGTCACATTTCCACCACCTTTCTGATTTTCTGCACTCCCTTCTTAGGGCTTTGGTGGTGTCATTGAGCCACGGCCGACCTTTGGGCTTAGGCTTTTTCATTTTAAGGGGAGCGATAGAATCCAGGATGGAAGAGCAAGTGATATTAAATAAAGAGGCGAGATCCTCAGTGCTGAGATGGGGGGGAGAGGCCTCAATAGTGCAGATGTTGGGGGCAGCTGTGAGAGCCTCGGAGAATTTACTGGCAGTCAATGAATTTATGTCACGGGAGTAACGAACAGGGAGATGAGATTTTGCGGGAGATAAAGGCAGAGATGCGTCAAAAATGATAGCGCTGTGGTCCGATAGACAGGCTTCAGTAGTTTCAATGTTGTTGATTGGGAATCCGGACGATAACACTAGGTCGAGAGTATGGCCTAACTTGTGAGTGGGTCCCGTGGTGTGAAGAGTCAGATTGAAGGACTCAACCAGGTGCATAAATTCACTCACAAGAGGCTTAGTGGGACAGCAAACATGAATATTAAAGTCACCAAGAATCATGATCCGGTCGAATTTGGGCAAAATGCTAGAAATCAGATCAGCAAATTGGGTGATGAAGTCCTTATGCATTTTTGGTGGGCGATACACAAGAACAATTAAGAGGGGATAGGCTAGGCCTACTTTAATTAGTTGCACCTCGAAACTGGAGAAATGATCAGCGTTCAGGAGGCGGCAGTTATGGAACCTATAGTTTCCACTCTTCCTTTGCTCCCCTCTTGTACAGTGGGGGTAATATTGGCAATTTTCCAGTCATCTGGAACCATTCCAGTGATTCTTGAAATATCACAATCGATGCCTCCACAATCTCCAAAGCCACCTCTTTCAGAACCCTAGGGTGCAGTCCATCTGGCCCAGGTGACTTATCCACCTTCAGCCCTTTCAGCTTCCCAAGCACCTTCTCCCTAGTAATAGTCACTCCACTATCTTCCACCCCCTGACTCTTTTGAATTTCAGGCACGTTGCTGGTGTCTTCCACGGTGAAGACTGATGCAAAAATGTTTTGCCATTTCTCTGCCATTTCTTTATTCCCCATTATCACTTCTCCTGCATCATTCTCCAGCGGCCGTGCCTCTGTCTTACACTTTATACAACTGAAGAAGCTCTTGCTATCCTCTTTTATATTATTTGCTAGCTTACCTTCGCATTTCATCTTTTCTCCCCGTGTGGCCTTTTTAGTTACTTTCTGATGTTCTTTAAAAGCGTCCCAATCCTCTGTCTTCCCACTAATCTTTGCTATGTTATATGCCTTCTCTTAGTTTTATACTGTCCTTGACTTTTCTTGTCAGCCACGCCTCCTTCTCCCCCTAGAATCTTTCTTCCTCTTTGGAATGAAAAGGTCCTGCATCTTCCGAATCGTTCCAGAAATTCCTCCCGTTGCTGTTCCATCGTCATCCCTGCTATGGTCCCTTTCCAGTCAACTCTGGCCAGCTCCTCCCTCATGCTCGGCTGCAACACTGACACATCCGATTTCACCTTCTCCCTCTCAAATTGCAGATTAAAACTTATCATATGTGGTCGCTATCACCTTGTGGTTCTTTTACTTTGAGTTCCCTTAACAAATCCGGTTCATTACACAGATCTTAATCGTGCAAAGGTCTATCTGTAGTTCAACCAAAACTAAGTCAATAGTTGATCATAGTTGCTGAGGTTAATGATGTGCAGTGTTCAAAAGCCTGACAGTTGCTGGGAAGTAGCTGCTCAAGCCTAGTGGTCGTGGTTTTCAGGCTCCTGCTCCACCTTCCCAATACAGAGCTTTATTTGTCATTCGGTACCAAGGTACCGAACGAAATTACATAGCAGTCACACAACAACAAAAAGAACACAAGACACATGACCCCAACACAAATGTCCATCACAGTGACTCCAAACACCCCCTCACTGTGATGGAGGCAACAAAACTTCCCCTCTCTTCCCCCCGCCCACGGACAGACAGTTCGTCCCCGACCGACCCGCACAGTCCCCGCAAGGGGATGGAAGTCCCCGCGGCCGAGCCGCACCGGGCGCTGAAACGCCCCGTGGCCGAGATGGGTGATGGAAGGCCCCGCGGCCGTACCGTGCGCTGCTAAGTCCCGCGGCCGAGCCGCGCCGGGCGATGTTAGGTCCCGCGGCCGAGCCGCACCAGCGATGTAAAGTCCCGCGGCCGAGCCACACTGGGCGATGGAAGGCCCCGCAGGCGATGGAAGGCTCTGCGGCCGAGCCGCACCCCGCGCCATGAGGAAGAGACCTAAAAAAGAAAGGTTTCCCCCACCCCACCCCCCCCCCCACACATACACAGCCAAAAAACTGGTAGCAGCAATATGAGACCATGGCCAAGGTGGGGGCCTTTGATATTAGCTGTCTTTTGAGGCAGTGCTTCCTATAGTTTTCTTCAATTCTAAGGAGGTCAGTGCCCACAGTAGACCAGCCATTGTCCACCACTCCTTTAGCATCCTTCATTCCTGGGCATTTGTTACCGAATGTGATGCAGCCAGTCAATATTATCTGTTGTCTCCATCGTGTTGGGTTTTGCTGTGGTTCACCAGTCCACACTTGCATCTGTCCTTAGCTCCCATGTCCTTTCACCCTGTCCTCACTCATTTGACTTGTTGTACCCCTTCTAACCTTTCTCTCTTTTCCAGTTATCCTCCCCTCAACACCATCCTGACAATTTCATAAGATCACAAGTGATAGGAGTAGAATTTGGCCATTCGGCCCATCAAGTCTACTCTGCCATTCAATCATGGCTGATCTATCTCTCCCTCCTAACCCCATTCTCCTATCCCATTTGCCTATCCTATTGCTAATATTTTATTTATTTCTCAAAATCTCCCTTCAGGATTCCTGCAGAATTCATTTTTCACCATGGTTTCCACATTTCCTTCATTCTTCCTTGGTCTAAATTTCCAACTCCCCCTTCCCTACCTCTTTGTCCCTTGCTGCTTTGCTTTGCTCTCTGTCGTACTCCTCATCTCTTCCAACATGGAAACTGGCCATTCGGCCCATCATCTCCACACTAACTTGTTAGTACTTACTACTAATGATCTTTCAGTGCTTGATCATCAGCCCTCCATAACTAGATGATTCAAGTGCTCATGCAGACACATCTTAATGCCACCTCCAACTCTGCTTCCACCATTTCCTCTGGCAGTGTATTCCAGGGTATCCAATACTCTCTGGATGAATGGTTCTCTTCAGATCCCTTCTAAATATCTTGCCCATTATCCTAAATATACGCCTTCTGGTGAAGAGCCACATTTTTTCCTTTCTTTATCTCCTCTCCTTTCCTTGCAGGATTTTTTTTTGTTTCTGTCAAACCAATCCCCTCTGCTCATCTTTCCTCTTGCATTACAACATAAGAACCAGGAGCAATTGCATACCATTAGGCTCCTCAGTCCAATGGTAACTTTCAACAACTTCATGGCTGCTAGTCGACCTCAACGTCACTTTCTGACCCTATTTCCTTGATTCCTATAATATTTGGAAACTTGATGACTATTTTGAATGTAGTTAATGACCTGAGCCTCTGATCTCTAGGGTAGCGCATTCCAAAGATTCATTACCATTGTAAGAAGACCAGGTGTAATTTTGCCATTACCCAATTTAATCTATAACGCATCTTTAATCCTGTACTCAAAATGTTTTTGCAATAATGGCCATTATGCCATTTACTTCTCTAGTTGCTGCTGCAGTTATAGGTGGTGAGAAATGTTCATGTTCAGTGGGAATGGGGTGTCCTTGTATACGTTACATGCAGGTTTAGGTGTCCTTGTATATATCACATGCAGGTTTAGGTGGCAGTAGCAAACCTAAACCCACAAGTGATGTGAATAAGGACACCGTGGTCCCATTGTATTTAAGCATTTCTCGCCACCTATTAGAAGCAATTACGGTGGCGCAGCGGTAGAGTTGCTGCCGCACAGCGAGTGCAACGCAGGAAACCCGGGTTCCATCCCGACTACAGGTGCTGTCTGTACGGAGTTTGTCCGTTCTCTCCGTGACCTGTGTGGGTTTTCTCCGAGAGCTTCAGTTTCCTCCCACACTCCAAAGACGTATGAGTATGTATGTTAATTGGCTTGGTAAATGTAAAAATTGTCCCTAGTGGGTGTAGGATAGTGTTGATCCTCGATAGCGGGGATCGCTGGTCGGCATGGACCCGGTGGACCGAAGGGCCTGTTTCCGCGCTGTATCTCTAAACTAAACTACTGTTTCTTCAGTGGGAGTGAATAACCTCACTTTTGTCTCCCCTTTGGCTGTGCACTCATTGACTTTACCTCTATCCTCTGCAATCTCCTCAGCAGTCACTTCCTCTTCAGTTTTATCGTACACAGAGACACAGTATGCAAAGACCATTAAACATTCATTTATACTAATCCTGCATCACGTTGGACATATAATCCCTACAGCTATATTATTGATATACTTACACCCATTAGGGAGCCCAAGAACAGATTTTAGTTTAAGTTTATTATTGTTAGGTGTACCGAGGTACAGTGAAAAGCTTTGTTTTGCATGCTGTCCAATCAGATCAGGTAATGCTATACATAAATACAATGAATCCAAACTCAAGTGCAATATGTAGAGCAAAGTGAAAGGTGCAGAATATAGTTCTCAGCTAGATTTATGGGTAGAAAAGAGATTTAGTTAAGTAGAACAATTGAACTGAATGACAGCAGATCCTCTGGGGCTTCTGAATATTAAAATGTGCCACTTCCACTCCACATAAGAATATGAAATGCAGGCGCAGAAGCAGCAGTCGGCTATTTGACCCTCCGAGCCTTATGCCTTCAGTAGGATCATGGTTGTAGTAATCTTGGCCTCAATACCATTTCCCCAGAAATCTTTAATTCTTGTAATTCGTGTAGTTGTCAATCTCTGCCTCAAATATATTAAATGGCAATCTCCTTTACCTGAGAAAACAAATTCCTCTTCATCTCCGTCTGAAATGGCAAATCCATTTTGTAAACTCTGCCCCCTATTCTCGATACCGCACTCGGACAAACATTCTCTCAGGACCCACCCAGTCAATCCCTCTGTTTCAAATAGATCACCTCATTCTTCTGAACTCAAGTCAATAAAGGCCTGATGGGCTCGACTTTTCTTCACATGTCACCTCCTTTGTCCCAAGAATCAAACTAAAGAACCTTCACAGCGTTGTTTCCAAAGCAAGCATATCCTTTAAAACTGAAGTCAATACTCCAGACACAGCAGCGCCCTGTAAAGTTACATTATACAGTCTCTCCTATCATATCATACATATCATATATCTACAGCCGGAAACAGGCCTTTTCGGCCCTCCAAGTCCGTGCCGCCCAGTGATCCCCGTACATTAACACTATCCTACACCCACTAGGGACAATTTTTACATTTACCCAGCCAATTAACCTACATACCTGTACGTCTTTGGAGTGTGGGAGGAAACCGAAGATCTCGGAGAAAACCCACGCAGGTCACGGGGAGAACGTACAAACTCCTTACAGTGCAGCACCCATAGTCAGGATCGAACCTGTGTCTCCGGCGCTGCATTCGCTGTAAAGCAGCAACTCTACCGCTGCGCTACCGTGCCGCCCTTATGTTATGCTCCTGTTATGCTACATCCCATTGCAGTTAGGGCCAGCATTCCATTGCCTTCCCAGTTACTTGCTGTATCTCCATGCAAATTGAGTTTCATCATAGATTCCTTTGCAGTGAAATATTTTTGCAGCCTAACTTAATTTAAGTAATAATTTGCTTTTGCAGTCCATCTTCCAAAACAAATATTCTTACATTTTTCCCACATTATACTCCCATCTGCCAACTTCTTGCCCATCAATTAACGTGGACATGTCAAAGTGCAGCCACTTTGTGACCTCCCTATTTGCTATCTGTGCTGGTACTGTGCCACTGAGCTCTGCTGGGGCAGCTGCAGTACGTCAGGTGCTGGGATGAGATGTTTATTTCATTGTAGGTAGCAGGTAGAGTGATCAGGAGTTGGCACAAAATTCTGATGTTGTTGTCTGCTCTTTTTTTAGATTGAGGAGAAAGTGCTTGACTGGCAGATCTCTGCCCATAGTGCTTTAAACTGTTGGTTCCCAGATGCCACAAACTGGTCAGAACTTGTTCAGTCCGCTCTGCGCTTCCTTTCAGGAGAAGGTTCACGTAAGTCTGATTTCTCTGTTTTTCCAGTGAGTATTTATGTGTCTGGATCAGTTGAATTCAGATAATGAAGATGGTTGTGAAAAATTGCAGCAGGATCTTGATCTTGATCGATTGGCCAGGTGGGCTAAGGAATGGTTGATGGAATTTAATACAGAGAAATGTGAAGTGTTGAATTTTGGGAAGTCTAACATGGGCAAGACCTACACAGTGAATGGTAGGGCTCTGGGGAGTGTTGTAGAGCAGAATCTAGGAGTGCAGGTGTATGGTTCCTTGAAGGTGGAGTCGCAGGTAGATCGGGTGGTCAAAAAGGCTTTTGGTACATTAGCCTTCATTGGTCATATTGCAGTTGTATAAGAGGCCGCATTTAAAGTATTGTGTTCAGTTCTGGGCACCATGCTGTCAGAAATATGAGGAAGAAGATTGGACTTTATTGAGGAATGTGGGAAATCTGCTGTGGTGGATGTTTATGTTAACTTTTATGTAGTTGTGTGTCTTGTTGCTTTTTATTTGTATGGCTGTATGGTAATTTGCATATCACTGTACCTTAATTGATACATGTGACAATAAAAGACCTTTGAAACCTTTGAATCTGGAAAGGGTACCTTTGAATCAGAGAGGATTTACAAGGATGTTGCCAGGACTAGAGGGTCTGAGGTACAGGGAGAGGTTGAGCAGGCTAGGACTCTATTCCTTAGAGTGCAGGAGGATGAGGGGTGATCTTATTGAGGTGTATAAAATCATGAGAGGAATAGATCGGGTAGCTGCACAGAGTCTCTTGCCCAGAGTAGGTGAATTGGCGACCAGAGGACATAGGTTTAAGGTGAAGGGGAAAAGATTTGAAAGGAATTTGAGGGGTAACTTTTTCACACAAAGGGTGGTAGGTGTATGGAACAAGCTGCCAGAGGAGGTAGTTGAGGCGGGGACTATCCCAACATGTAAGAAACAGTTAGACAGGTACATGGATAGGACAGGTTTGGAGGGATATGAGCCAAACACAGACTGGTGGGACTGGTGTAGATGGGACATGTTGGCCGGTGTGGGTAAGTTGGGCCGGAGGGCCTGTTTCCACGCTGTATCACTATGACTATGACTATGACTACCTCATTTACAGATGGAATACAACACTTTGCAACAATCAGTACACATCCACATTTCCATATTAATGCTGGAAGAAAAGTCATTTAGTGGATGAAGGAAATGAAGATATTTGTGCCAAACTTATTGCACAGAGCAGATGTTGCCAGGACTGTAGCGCCTGAGGTTCAATAAGAGATTGGACAGGCTAGGACTTTATTCCTTAGAGCGTTGGATGCTAATGAGGGATCTTATAGAGGTGTATAAAATCTTGAGGGGAGTAGATAGGGTGAATGCACAATCTTTCACTCAAGGTCGGTGAATTAAAAACCAGAGGATACAGGTTTAGGGTGAGGGGGGGGGGGGAGATTTAATAGGAACCTAAGGGGCAACTTTTCACACAGAAGGGTGGTGGGTATATGGAAGGTTGCCAGAGGAAGTAGTTGAGGCAAGTAGGATCACAGTGTTTAAAGGACACTTGGACAGGTACATGGATAGGATAGATTTAAAGGGATAGGAGGGACCAAGCTCTGGGAAATGGGACTAGTTTAGATGGGGCATCTTGGCCAGCTGGACAAGTTGGGCTGAAGGACCTGTTTCCGTGCTGTATATCTCTAGTGTTCTGTGTATTGACTGGAGATGTTTGACTTGCATCAACCAACCTTGATGCTCTTTGACCTCAGTTCTTCCCGGGCTCTTGAACTGACACTGCTGAGGCACAGCTGATTAGTGTGTCCAGTATTTTTATCCTTGTTCTGCTTTAACAAAGCAGTTATGGACAGTCTATAGGACAGGTTATTAAGGTCCACAAAGCATGTGGGCCTTTGGAGCTTAAAAAACTGCAGGTACTGAAAAAGGCCCCTTGTTGCCACAGCAAAAGACAGACAGCAGGTTAGTTTTCAGTAGCAGTTTGCATGGAATTGGGATGGATGGGTCAAAGGGAATGTTTCTGATCAGGTGCGGCACTTTGATGTTGTGGTGTAGAACAGTTCAGCACAAGACCAGGCTCTTCGGCCCACATCTGTGTCGACCATGACCAAGTTAATCTCCTCTTATCTTCACATGATCCATATTCCTCCATTCTCTGCCAATGCATGCGCCTATCTGAAAGCTTGTTAACTGCCATGCTTCTACCATCGATTTATTCACAAAATGCTGGAGTAACTCAGCAGGTCAGGCAGCATCTCGGGAGAGAAGGAATGGGTGACGTTTCTGGTCGAGACCCTTCTTCAGACTGATGTCAGGGGGGCGGGACAAAGGAAGGATATAGGTGGAGACAGCAAGATAGAGGGAGATCTGGGAAGGAGGAGGGGAAGGGAGGGACAGAGGAACTATCTAAAGTTGGAGAAGTCGATGTTCATACCGCTGGGCTGCAAACAGCCCAGGCGAAATATGAGGTGCTGTTCCTCCAATTTCCGGTGGGCCTCACTATGGCACTGGAGGAGGCCCATGACAGAAAGGTCAGACTGGGAATGGGAGGAGGAGTTGAAGTGCTCGGCCACCGGGAGATCAGTTTGGTTAATGCGGACTGAGCGCAGGTGTTCAGCGAAGCGATCGCCGAGCCTGCGCTTGGTTTCGCCGATGTAAATAAGTTGACATGCCCCGAATATGCCCCGATCTCTATCAACGGGGACAGTGTGGAGAGAGTGTCCAGCTTCAAGTTTCTGGGCACTCACATTTCGGAGGACCTAACATGGTCCAATAACACTGCTGCGCTGGTCAAGAAGGCACAACAAAGACTGTTCTACTTAAGAACACTGAAAAAGTCTGGTCTACCCCAACAGCTGCTGACGACCTTCTACCGCTGCACCATAGAGAGCATCCTAACGCATGGAATCCCTGTGTGGTACCTCAGCTGCACGGAGGCAGAAAGGAAAGCTCTACAGCGGGTAGTCCATAAAGATATATTGTATTGTATTGTATTGTATTGTATCTAGAGCAGCGGATGCAATAGATGAGGTTGGAGGAGGTGCAGGTGAACCTCTGTCTCACCTGGAAAGACTGTTTGGGTCCTTGGATGGAGTTGAGGGGGGAGGTAAAGGGACAGGTGTTGCATCTCGTGCGGTTGCAGGGGAAAGTGCCCGGGGTTGGGGTGGTTTGGGTAGGAAGGGACGAGTGGACCAGGGAGTTACGGAGGGAAAGGTCTCTGCGGAACGCAGAGAGGGGAGGGGATGGGAAGATATGGCCAGTGGTGGGGTCCCGTTGTAGGAGACGGAAATGTTGGTGGATGATATGTTGGATCCGCTGGCTGGTGGGGTGGAAGGTGAGAACGAGGGGGATTCTGTCCTTGTTGCGAGTGGGGGAGGGGGAGCAAGAGCGGAGCTGCGGGATGTAGAAGAGACCCTAGTGAGAGCCTCATCTATAATGGAGGAGGGGAAGCCCCGTTTCCTGAAGAACGAGGACATCTCGGAAGCCCTAGTGTGGAACACCTCATCCTGGGCGCAGATGCGGCGTAGACGGAGGTATTGGGAGTAGGGGATAGACTTTTTGCAGGGGACCGGGTGGGAAGAAGTGTAGTCCAGATAGCTGTACGAGTCAGTGGGTTTATAGTAAATGTCAGTCACTAGTCTGTCTCCTGTGATGGAGATGGTGAGGTCCAGAAACGGGAGGGAGATGTCGGAGATAGTCCAGGTAACTAGCAACATGCTTAGCAACATGCTTCTACCATCACTGTGTTCGGTACCCACCACTCTCTAGGTGAAAATAACTTGCCCTCGTTTAAACTTCTCCCTCTGACTTTAAAGCTATGCCCTCGAGCCTCTGACATTTCTATCCTGGGATAAAGGTTTTGACTGTCTACCCTATCTATGCCTCTCGTAATTTTTTATATTTCTATCAGGTCTCCCCTCAACCTCTCCTTATAGCTAATATGCTCTAATCCAGGCATCCTTCTAGTAAACTACTTCCTTCTAGTAATCCTCTTCTAGGCCTGCACATCCTTCCTGAATTGGGGTGTCCAGAACTGCGCACAATACTCTAAATGTGACCTAACCAATGTTTTAGTTGCAACATAGCTTCCTGATTCTTACACTAATGCGCTGACCCAACAAAGACAAACATAACCACTCTATTTACATGTGTGCTGCTTTCCAGTAGCATTGGACAGACTTCAAGAGCACTCTGTACATCAATGCTGTGAAGGATCATGTGTACATGTGTGCTGCTTTCCAGTAGCATTGGACAGACTTCAAGAGCACTCTGTACATCAATGCTGTGAAGGATCTTTCCATTAATTGCACCCTTTCCCCTCACATTCGACCGTTGAACTTTAGAGATACAGTGTGGAAACAGACCCTTTGACCCATGAGTCCGTCCCCATCAGCGATCACCCCTTTACACCAGCACTACTTCACACTAGGGACAATTAACAATTTACAGAAACCAATTAACCTACAAACATATACATTTTTGGATACCGTTTATCACCACAGCAACAGTTTATCACCACAGCAAACTTAACCTTACCCATCCGACCTACCTGATCTGATGAGTGTTTTCAGCATTTTGCATCTTTATTTGAGGTGTCTGTAGCTTTGTGGTGATTATAACTTAGGCCAGTTGTTCTTCCATTTCCTTGTCTCTCATCCATTGACCTCTTTCCACCAAAATCTCCTCATCATGACTTCCTAATCCCCCTTTTTGTCAACCCTAATCCTCCCCCTCCCACATTACTAACAGGGCGTGATTCTGAACTCCACGCTGCTCCTCATCCTCATCTCTCTCGTGTGTGGCCTTTTGCTGTCCTGTGCAATTGGAGCTGTTGCCTGGTACGGGGTGGAGGGGGAGTAGTAGTTGAGCAATGCTTGACTCAGTATGTGGTTGGGAGCTGGTGGTGAACTGTACCTGTAAGGGGTGCGTCTAGTGGCAGTGCTGTGATGGATGCTGGTTGTGTGCAAATGTAAAAGGTACAGAGAAAATAGGTGCAGGAGGAGGCCATTTGGCACTTCGAGCCAGCAGCATGTTATGGTGGTGGAGAACACTTACTCAATGGATATTTTCCTACCATGGACATTAGCTTGGTACTTTGAGTGCCAGGACACGTTTAGAGAGAGAACACTGCGGACGATGCCTGACCTGTCTCTTTGTTTCACACAGTTGGGGTCACAGCTCTTCCGTCCAACTTCACTCCATACGTGAACTGCAGAGAGCGGAGCCAGCACTGGAAGTGGATCGGTGAGTCCTATCGGCGTGTGCTATTGCTCAACGTGCCATCTAGGAAAGGTTTTGTGAATGAGAAGTTGCTTGGCCTCCTGTGTCACTGCTCCATTATCAAAATCTGTCCCCGTCTGATTGCCCAGACAGTTAGCAGAGTCGTGTGAGGTGATAGAATATATGTTAGAGGCACAGACAGGGGTGTTTACAGAAATGATACCAGGAAAGTGTCGAGTTATACAGTGTGGAAACAGGCCCTTCGGCTCAATTCATCCACACTGACCAAGTTGATCATCTAGTCCCATTTACCTGCATTTGATCCATATCCCTCCAAACCTTTCCTATCCATGTACCTGGATGTACCTAATATCATTTAAACATTATTATTGCATCCACATCTACAACTTTCTCTGGAAACCTGCTCTGTGTACCCAACACTCTGTGTAAAAAGAACATTGACTCCAAGGGTCTTTTTAAATATTTCTCCTCTCACCTTATAATCTAAGCCCCTCGTAATTTTATAAACCTCTATAAGGTGACACACAGCCTCCTCCCCCCCCCCCCCCCCCCCCCCCCCCCAGCCAACCCAGTCTCTCATAACGCAAACCCTTCACTCCCAGTGACATGTTTGTGAACCTTTTCCACTGACAAGAATTTCGGCCTCTTGACATTCAGACAGTGTATTCCAGACACCCACCCACTGGGTGAGAGTTATTTTCTCATCTCTTCAGTTACTTTAAATCCATAGCCTCTGATTTTTGACCCTTTTGCTAAGCTGTAAGGTTCTCAGGGGCCTCAGAAGGGTGGCAATGGAGAGGAGGGCTGTATGTTGGTGTCAGAGTGAAGATTAAGTCAAGTAAGACTTAAGGAACCCTGGATGACTAGAGAAATTGAGGCTCGGGTCAGGAAAAGGAGGGAGGCATTGGTTAGACAGAGGCAGCTGGAATGTAGCAAGAGTATCCCTGGGGGGGGGGGGGTATAAGGGATTGAGGAACATTAGTAGGAAATCAGAAGGGCAAATAGGAGGCATGAGATAGCTTTGGCAGATAATATTAGAATCTAAAGAAATTAAGTGAAAAAAAGGTAACGAGAGAGAGTAGGCTTCCTCAGAAACCAAAGCTGTTATCTAGTATGGAGTCGCAGAAGATGTGCATCGTCCTCATTGAATATTTCTTCTCTGTTTTTACCACTGAGAAAGACATGAAGTTGGGAGGTCATATTGCAGTTGTATAAGACGTTGGTGAGACTGGATTTAGAATATTGTGTTCAGTTTTGGGCACCATGTTATAGAAAAGATATTGTCAGGCTTGAAAGGGTTCAGAATAAATTTACAAGGCTGTTGCCAGGAGCTATAGGGAGGGGTTGAGTAGGCTGGGTCTCTATTCCATGGAGCGCAGGAGGATGTGGGTTTAGGGATGTTCAGCATGGTTTTGTCCATGGGAGATCGTGTCTCATGAATTTGAGTTTTCTTTTGTAAAAGTGACCAAGAAGGTTGATAGAAACATAGAAAATAGGTGCAGGAGTAGGCCATTCGGCCATTCAATATGATCATGGCTGATCATCCAGCTCAGTAGCCTGTACCTGCCTTCTCTCCATACCCCCTGATCCCTTTAGCAAAAAGTTCTGCTGCAGTTGTACAGGGCCTTGGTGAGACCGCACCTGGAGTATTGTGTGCAGTTTTGGTCTCCTAACCTGAGGAAAGACGTTCTTGCCTTAGAGGGAGTACAGAGAAGGTTCACCAGATTAATCCCTGGGATGGCGGGACTTGCATATGAGGAAAGACTGGATAGACTGGGCTTGTACTCGCTGGAATTTAGAAGACTGAGGGGGGATCTTATAGAAACATATAAAATTCTTAAGGGGTTGGAGAGGCTAGATGCGGGAAGATTGTTCCCGATGTTGGGGGAGTCCAGAACCAGGGGTCACAGCTTAAGGATAAGGGGGAAGTCTTTTAGGACCGAGATGAGAAAACATTTCTTCACACAGAGAGTGGTGAGTCTGTGGAATTCTCTGCCACAGAAGGTAGTTGAGGCCAGTTCATTGGCTATATTTAAGAGGGAGTTAGATGTGGCCCTTTTAGATGTGGCTCCATCCAGGGCCGACATGAGACACTGCATGGTAGGCTGTTTTCGGTTAGATCGTCTGGGATCCAGGAAGAGAAAGGAATTGGATGGAGAATTTGGGATGTGGGAGGAAAACGGAACACCCGGAGGAAACCCACGCGGTCACAGGGAGAACGTGCAAACTCCACACAGGCAGTCCCCAAGTTCAGGATCTATGGCGCTCTGAGGTAGCAGCTCGGCCACTGGTACCACTGTGCGAGGTTATTCAATACATCATCATCATATCATATCATATCATATCATATATATATACAGCGGGGAAACAGGCCTTTTCGGCCCACCAAGTCCGTGCCGCCCAGTGATCCCCGCACATTAACACTATCCTACACACACTAGGGACAATTTTTACATTTACCCAACCAATTTACCTACATACCTGTACGTCTTTGGAGTGTGGGAGGAAACCGAAGATCTCGGAGAAAACCCACGCAGGTCACGGGGAGAACGTACAAACTCCTTACAGTGCAGCACCCGTAGTCAGGATCGAACCTGAGTCTCCGGCGCTGCATTCGCTGTAAAGCAGCAACTCTACCGCTGCGCTACCGTGCCGCTTGCTATATTGCTATATTGCTGAATTACTTGTCCTTCTGTTTGACCTTGCTGTAATTTAGAACATCGAGTCCCATTTTATCTTTGTCCTTTTCCCCAACTGTAAATCTTTCTGACTTATAATCACAAAAATCACCCCCCCCGCTTCTGTTGACCCCACCCCGCTCCTGTTGACCCCCGCTCCTGTTGACCCCCGCTCCTGTTGACCCCCCCGCTCCTGTTGACCCCCCGCTCCTGTTGACCCCTCTCCTGTTGACCCCCGCTCCTGTTGACCCCTCGCTCCTGTTGACCCCCGCTCCTGTTGACCCCCCCCGCTACCTGTTGACCCCCGCTCCTGTTGACCCCCCCGCTCCTGTTGACCCCCCCCCGCTCCTGTTGACCCCCCGCTCCTGTTGACCCCCCGCTCCTGTTGACCCCCGCTCCTGTTGACCCCCGCTCCTGTTGACCCCCGCTCCTGTTGACTCCCGCTCCTGTTGACCCCCCGCTCCTGTTGACCCCCGCTCCTGTTGAACCCACCCCCCCCCGCTCCTGTTGACCCCCCCGCTCCTGTTGACCCCCGCTCCTGTTGGACCCACCCCCCCGCTCCTGTTGACCCACCCCCCGCTCCTGTTGACCCCCCGCTCCTGTTGACCCCCGCTCCTGTTGACACCCCCGCTCCCTGTTGACCCCCCCGCTCCTGTTGACCCACCCACCCCCCCCTCCTGTTGACCCCCCCCGCTCCTGTTGACCCACACCCCCCGCTCCTGTTGACCCCCCCCGCTCCTGTTGACCCCTCCTGCTCCTGTTGACCCCCCCCGCTCCTGTTGCCCCCCCCGCTCCTGTTGACCCCCCCCGCTCCTGTTTGACCCCCCCCTGCTCCTGTTGACCCACCCCCCCGCTCCTGTTGACCCCCCCCGCTCCTGTTGACCCCCCCGCTCCTGTTGACCCCCCCCGCTCCTGTTGACCCCCCCCCGCTCCTGTTGACCCCACCCCCCCCGCTCCTGTTGACCCCCCCCGCTCCTGTTGACCCCCCCCCGCTCCTGTTGACCCCCCCCGCTCCTGTTGACCCCCCCCCGCTCCTGTTGACCCCCCCCCGCTCCTGGTTGAACCCCCCCCCCCCCCCGCTCCTGTTGAACCCCCCCCCCCCGCTTCCTGTTGACCCCCCCCCCCGCTCCTGTTGACCCACCCAGCTTCTGTCAGAACCGACCACTCACTGGGCTTTTCCACTGACTCAAACAATTCTGTCCTCGGTACCTTTTACACTGACTGCCTCATTTAATATTAGTGTAATTCCCAGGTTAGGGGAATCAAAAACCAGAGGACATATGTTTAAGATGAGAGGGGAAAGATTTAATAAGAAGCTGAGGGGCAGCATTTTCCACACAGATTGTGGGTGAATGGAACGAGCTGCCTGAGGAGCTGGTTGAGGCAGGTAGTATAACAACATCTGAAAAGATGCTGGGACATTTACATGGATAGAATAGAGAGACATGGGCAAATGGGACTAGCTTAGACGGGGCAACTTGGTCAGCATGAATGAGTTAGGCCGAAGGGCATGTTTCTGTGTTGGTTGCTTCTGTAAAACAAATACGGATTTGAAATCAAATCATTTTTGTTATTGTTTTGGAATATTGCCTACAAATTTGCTCTTTCATGGTTCCCCAATTCTGTGTCGAGTCCAGTTACAGAAGGTCCTGAAGACCAGAGACTGTGGCTTGGATCGGGGACAGGCTTGGTTTAGGGGCAGGGCTCAACCAGAGAGAAGTGCAGAGAACAGGGGAGGGGGGCTCGGACCAGGGGAGAGGGGAGGGGCTCGGACCAGGGGAGGGGGGTGGGCTTGGACCAGGTGAGAGGAGAGGGGCTCGGACCAGGTGAGAGGAGAGGGGCTCGGTCCAGGGGTGCGGGGGGGGCTCGGTCCAGGGGAGAGGGGGCTCGGTCCATGGGGAGAGGGGGGGCTCCAACCAGGGGAGAGGGGCTCGGACCAGGGGACGGCGGGGGGGGCTTGGACCAGGGGTGCGGGGGGCTTGGACCAGGGGCGTGGGGGGCTCGGACCAGGGGAGAGGGGGGCTCGGTCACAGGGGAGAGGGGGGCTCGGTCCAGGGGGAGAGGGGGGGGCTCGGACCAGGGGAGAGGGCTTTGACCAGAGAAAGAGGCATGGGATGGGAGGAGGGATGTTGGGACCAGGTAGAAGCTCAGCTCTGTATCCTGAATACTAGAGGATATTGGTGAGTAATTAAGGTCTATGTAGGAAGGAACTTCAGATGCTGGTTTACATCAAAGATCCACACAAAATGTTGGAGTAACTCAGCGGAACAGACAGCATCTCTGGATAGAAGGAATGGGTGACGTTTCGAGACTGAGTCTGAAGAAGGGTCTCGACCTGAAAAGTCAGTTCCAGAGATGCCTCCTGTCCCATCGAGTAATTTAGGTCAATGATTGTGATTGATGACAGTTCAATTATTTCAGTAGCTTCCTCTTGTCGATTGTGCAGGTTCTGGACGTGACTCAGAGAAGGAAATTGCGTTGTTGTGTCAGCTGTGGTTCGAAGTCAAGGATCAGACATTGCCAAAGGTACAGTAGTGACATCCCTTTTTTTAATAAAAACAGGTAGAATCCAAGTGTGAGGTTTATCCCTACCTGTGTGGCTAATGTGCACTGTGACATTCTGCTGTGCACCTCAACCTTTGTTAATCTGATTCATTTATCTTCACGTTGCAGTGCATTAGATAGGTTTCGTGGGGGGCAATCATTATCCTGTTCTCTGCTGACCGGGACGGAAGCTGATGCTGGGAGAGCAGCTGCCTCTCAGCATCAGACTCCCGGGTCCAGTCCTGACCTCCAGTGCTGTCTGTGTGGAGCTTGCACTTTCTCCCTGTGACTGGGTGTGCTTCCTTCTGCTATTCTTCTCGTCCCAAAGACGTGTGGGTTTGTGGGTTAATTGGCCTCTGTAAATTGCTGGTGGTGTGTCAGGAGTGGATGAGAAAGTGGGATAACATAGAATCGACGTAAGCGGGTGATCGATGTGGGCCAAAGGGCCTGTTTCCATGCTGGTTCTCTAAATTAAATGCTTTGAAATAGATTTTATTAAAATGAATGCTTCATCATGGGGAATAGCTCGCAGCCATGAATATAGATTATCAATAAGAATTCCATTCAGGAATTCGGAGGGAAGATGGTGTGGAACTCACTGATACAGGGAATGATTAAAGTGAATAGTACAGACCCATTGAAGGCAAGGCTGAACACCTTCAAGGGTGGAGAGAATAATAGTTAGGCTGATGGATAAGGAAAGGCTAGAGAGTCTTCAAGTGGAACAGAAATATCACTGGACTGGTTGTGATGATTGGTTTGATTCTGTGCTGTTTATCCTATGGATTGAAAAAAAAGGCTGGGTACTTAATATCCCCAGCTGCAGGGGATTCTGGAAGGTTGACACAAAATGCTGGAGTAGTTCAGCGGGACAGGCAGCATCTCCGGAGAGAAGGAATGGGTCGAGGCCCTTCTTCAGACTGATGTCAGGAGACAGAGATAGAATGATCTTCTGGGTTGCTCAGCACTTTAACTGCCCCTCCCATTTCCCAATCTGACCTTCCTGTCCTGGGCCTCCTGCATTGTCAGAGTGAGGCCCAGCGCAAATTGGAGGAACAGCACCTCATATTTCACTTGAGCAGCTTACACTCCAGCAGTATGAATATTGACTTCTCTAACTTCAAATAGCCCTTGCTTTCCCCCTCTCTCCATCCCTCCCCCTTCCCAGTTCTCAGACCAGTCTTACTGTCTCCGACTACATTTTATCTCTGTCCCGTCACCTCCACTGACATCAGTCTGAAGATGGGTCTCGACCTGAAACATTACCCGTTCCTTCTCTCCAGAGATTCTTCCCTGTCCTGCCTGAGTTACTCCAGCATTTTGTGTCTACCTTCGATTTAAACCAGCATCTGCAGTTCTTTCCTACACACTAGGTACTCTGGAAGGAATGATTATGAGAAAGAGGGGTGTGGCAGCAATATTAGCCAAAGAAACGATTAAGGTACTGCACCAGATGGTATATTAGAGTTGCCAAAGCCAGGACAATTTGATTAAAATGAATAAATAACACAGAGTGTAATTTAGTGAGAACAGACCGGAGGAACAATGTTGCAGACAAGTTACAGATGCAACTGGTGCACAAAGATGATCATTGAAAATTTCAATTATGGAGACATGGGCTGGGTTACATAGAACAATACAGCACAGGAATGTCATTCACCCCCTGACTCAATCAGTCTGAAGCACTGTACCAACCCGAAGCATTGTGACCATTCCCTCCAGAGATGCTGCCTGACCTGCTGACCTTTTGCCCAAATACCATGTGCTTTATTAACTACTCCTGTGAAATGCTCTCAATCTATTCCAGGAGTTTATACAATATAAACCCTATCCCTCTGTTGCCAGGATCCCTTTGAAGCTGCTCCATTTAAACCTTTATTGTCAGCCCATATTCTTCCACCCAAGATATCTCACTGCACACAGCTTGGTTTTAAATTTCATCTTCCACTGAACTTACATTCTGCCAACTTATCAGTTTGTCACCATTGTCCTTGCTGTTTTTACCAGACTCACAAACTTTGCACAATCTGTAGATTTGGACATTTTATCCTGGGCACCGTGTCTAAATCATGGACATCTTCAAACGACTCAAAGTGCTGGAGTAACTCAGCGGGTCAGGTAGCATGGACAGGTGACGTTTCGGGTCAGGACCCTTCCCCAGACTGTTTCAACCTTTTCAAAGAGCTGTGTTGATCCCAGCATTGCTTCCTGTGGAATGGCTTATCTATCACAGCTCCAGATACTACCCTCTGCCATCTGTTTGGCCTGCTTATCAAATTCAACCTGGATTTCTGATCAAAATAAAATGCAGACCCTTATTCAATGAAAACCTTAGCATTGTTTTTGCTGTTTCGAACCTTAACCATATTACTCCCCATCTGTGTCAATTTGTTTTTCTCTTGATTAAATATCTAGTTTTGTCTTCAGTTTTATTTGTTATCTTGAGGTTCATGCAGTCCTCATTGCACACAAACCACTGCTTTGATTGCCATCAAATGGGCTTTGTAAAGCAACATTGACTGATTCATTGCTTCTCTCTCACATGCGCACGCAGGAATCTGATGAGCTTCAAGACATCACACCTCCAACGCCATGGGTGTAAGTATTTATCTATCGATCATGGGTTGAGGGGCTGAAGGGATTCTGCAATGGGCCGACATTTGCAATCTTCTCGCTGTTGTGGGAAACAGAGGAATGTGCTGTCACATCAATCCAATATCTGCCCTTTGTTTATCCTCGTGTGATTTACAGTTTGAATTTCTGAGATACAGGACATGAGTTTAATAATCTTACTGATCTCTTGCATTGAAACCAGTTGGGCAAGGTGATTCGATGTTATGACTGAAATATTGATGTTCCTCTGGGTGTCGCGGTTTCCTCCCACATCCCAAAGACGTGCCAGTTTGTAGGTTAATGGGCCTCTAAATTGCTCCTAGTGTGTAGGGAGTGGATGAGAATGTGGGATACCATAGAACTAGTGAGAATGGGTGATCGCTAGTCGGTGTGAACTGAGTGGGCCGAAGGGCCATGCTATAAATTACACTCGATTGTGCAAAAGGGAACAAGGTGGTTTTCATGGGAACTTGGGAAACAGCACATGGTGAACCAGTGGCCATGATTAGTATTTTCCAGCAATTGCACAGTGGATTACTGCATTTTTACTGCAGTAGTGCCACCTTTCCTTCCTCACACCCGTTAATTGGATGAATACAGGGCAGATTGTATTACTTGCATAATTGTTCAAACCAGCAGGCCAGGCCTTCCTTCAGCTGGTTGCCATTCATTAGAGGTGGATTTGAGCACCAGTGAGTCAAAAGTCGAATATTTTATTGTCCAATGTCCCAAACGGAACAATGTAAACATAGTACACTGTAAATAATATAATAAACAAAAAGTTCAATATACATACATACACATAAAACAAGCAAACAATAATAGTGCAAAAAGACAAAACCATTGCTCCCAAGTCTATGTAGTTCAGAGCTCATTTGGAGGTTGTAGTGTTTAATAACCTGGTGGCTGTAGGGAAGAGAAACTGCTCCTCAACTTGGATGTTACAGTTTTCAGACTTCTGCATCTTTTACCAATGAGTGTGTGGCCAGGGTGGTGTGGGTCAGTGAGTGTGTGGGGTCAGTGAGTGTGTGGGTCAGTGAGTGTGTGGGTCAGTGAGTGTGTGGGTCAGTGAGTGTGTGGGTCAGTGAGTGTGTGGGTCAGTGAGTGTGTGGCCAGGGTGGTGTGGGTCAGTGAGTGTGTGGGTCAGTGAGTGTGTGGGTCAGTGAGTGTGTGGGTCAGTGAGTGTGTGGGTCAGTGAGTGTGTGGGTCAGTGAGTGTGTGGGTCAGTGAGTGTGTGGGTCAGTGAGTGTGTGGGTCAGTAAGTGTGTGGGTCAGTGAGTGTGTGGGTCAGTGAGTGTGTGGGTCAGTGAGTGTGTGGGTCAGTGAGTGTGGCCAGGGTGGTGTGGGGTCAGTGAGTGTGTGGGTCCAGTGAGTGTGTGGGTCAGTAAGTGTGTGGGTCAGTGAGTGTGTGGGTCAGTGAGTGTGGCCAGGGTGGTGTGGGTCAGTGAGTGTGTGGGTCAGTGAGTGTGGCCAGGGTGGTGTGGGTCAGTGTGTGTGGCCAGGGTGGTGTGGGTAAGTGTGTGTGGGTCAGTGAGAGTGGGTCAGTGAGTGTGGCCAGGGTGGTGTGGGTCAGTGAGTGTGTGTGCCAGGGTGGTGTGGGTCAGTGTGTGGGTCAGTGAGTGTGTGGCCAGGGTGGTGTGGGTCAGTGTGTGTGGGTCAGTGAGTGTGTGGGTCAGTGAGTGTCGGGTCAGTGTGTGTGGGTCAGTGAGTGTGGCCAGGGTGGTGTGGGTCAGTGAGTGTGGGTCAGTGAGAGTGGGTCAGTGAGTGTGGGTCAGTGAGAGTGGGTCAGTGAGTGTGGCCAGGGTGGTGTGGGTCAGTGAGAGTGTGGCCAGGGTGGTGTGGGTCAGTGTGTGTGGGTCAGTGAGTGTGGGTCAGTGTGTGTGGGTCAGTGAGTGTGGCCAGGGTGGTGTGGGTCAGTGAGTGTGGCAGGGTGGTGTGGGTCAGTGAGTGTGGCAGGGTGGTGTGGGTCATTGAGTGTGTGGGTCACTGAGTATGGCAGGGTGGTGTGGGTCAGTGAGTGTGGGTCAGTGAGTGTGGCAGGGTGGTGTGGGTCAGTGAGTGTGGCAGGGTGGTGTGGGTCATTGAGTGTGTGGGTCACTGAGTGTGGCAGGGTGGTGTGGGTCACCGATGATGCTGGCTGCCTTTCTGAGGCAGCTGTGATATCTTGAGCTCATGAGCTTAATTGGCGACGAGAG